>NW_021681618.1:58376-58952 GCF_001412515.2 Diachasma alloeum
TGAAGGTCGTCAGCATAGACCAAGTGCTGGATATCCTGTGCAAGGTTCTCAGCAATGTCATTTACAAACAGGAGGAACAACAGAGGACCAAGAACGGACCCCTGAGGCACCCCCTTGTTCAGCGGGCGAGAAGAGGACAGACCACTCGAGCCTCCCAGCGTCGCTTGGGAATGACCACTGAGATAGGATGCTATCCATCTGACAGCTGCTGACGAGAAGCCATAGCTGACAAGCTTCTCAAGGAGCAGTACATGACACACTGAGTCGAACGCCTTGCTGAAATCGAACAGAATGAGCATGGTCAACTGTCGCCTGTCAATTCCAGTACGTATGTCATCCGTCAGTTTAAGGAGGGCAGTCTGAGTACTATTTGAGGGACGAAAGCCCGTTTGAAGTGGATCCAGGATGGAGCGATCGGCAAGATACTCAAGAATCTACAGAGAGGCAAGCCTCTCCAAGACCTTGGACATGAAGCATAGTAAAGCAATCGGCCTGTAGTCACGGACCGATGCAGAATTTTTTATCTGGCCGAGCGCCACCACAAGGGATTTTTTCCACTCCAGCGGGAAAACAGAG
>NW_021681619.1:0-4605 GCF_001412515.2 Diachasma alloeum
TCATCGAAAGTTTTTACCCGCGCATCCCAGTGAAGTACATCCATCCTGGAGATCATCCACATATCCTAGACTTTCCAGTGCCGTACATTCCACGAGTTCGAGTGTTAAATTCAATTCCCCGCGATAGAAAACCGTAAAATTTCGTCGCGTGGGTACTCAACGGCATTTTCAAACGGACGTCTCGTGAATTCTAGAACATTCCAAGCGTCCGAGCGCCGAGCCTTGGTTTTGCTACATCCTTGCGAAATCAAAACAAGTGCCAGTGGTCGTGCACTAACATCATGAGTGCGACGATTTTGCTTTTGTGTTATTGTGACGAGTGCTAGCACATTGCTGAGCACCCACAGACGGTGTACTGTGCTGGTGATAATAAAGACTTCTAAATATTTCATTTTTCTCTCACAAGCGTCGATTTTATTTCATTTCCGATAAACTGTGAGATGACAACAACCGCGCTAACACAAAGACAAAGACAGCGGTACCAACGAGCACTCTTAACCATCGAGAAGGTAAAGTGGAACAGCCTCGTACGGTCACCCCTTGACAGTTCTTATCTGTATCCAAAAACCCCCCACATCCACCCCAAACACGCCAATACTGATCTTTTAACTCTGACGACTGTTAAAAGTTCAGAGAACACATGTAATCCCTCCTCCCCTCCCCAGAAATAGGTAAATGATAATCAAAGATAAAAAAACTGGACTCTTAACTCTGGCGGCAGGTAAGAGTTCAGAAAACACATGCAAACCGCTCCTACCCTCCACAGAAATCAATAAATCATGATTAGCAATAAAAAAACTGAACTCTTAATTCTGACGGCAGGTAAGAGTTCAGAGAACACATGTAAACCCCCCTACCCCGCCCCTCCCCAGAAATAAATAAATAATAAACAACAATAAAAAACATGAACTCTTAACTCTGACGGCAGGTAAGAGTTCAGAGAACATATGTAAACCACCCCTCCCCTCCCCAGAAATAAATAAATAATGATCAACAATAAAAGTACTGAACTCTTAACTCTGACGGCAGGGAGGGTTGCCAGATTTTGGCGATTTATAGCCAAAACCTGTACAATTTTAAATAGGGTGACGTCACGATCTGGTAACACTGACGGCAGGTAAGAGTTCAGAGAACAAATGAAGCCCCCTCACCTCTTCAGAAATAAATAAGAATGATTAACAATAAAAATACTGAACTCTTAATTCTGACCGCAGGTAAGAGTTCAGAGAACACATGTGACCTCCCACCCCCCTCCCCAGAATTAAATAAATAATAATCAACAATAAAAAAACTGAAAAAAAATAAACTCTTAACTTTGACGGCAGATAAGAATTCAGAGAACACATGTGACCTCCCACCCCCCTCCCCAGAATTAAATAAATAATAATCAACAATAAAAAAACTGAAAAAAAATAAACTCTTAACTTTGACGGCAGATAAGAATTCAGAGAACACATGTGACCTCCCACCCCCCTCCCCAGAATTAAATAAATAATAATCAACAATAAAAAAACTGAAAAAAAATAAACTCTTAACTTTGACGGCAGATAAGAATTCAGAGAACACATGTCAATCCCCCCCGTCCCAGCCCCAGAAATAAATAAATAATGATCAACAATAAAAATACTAGACTCTTAACTCTGACGGCAGGTAAGAGTTCAGAGAACACATGCAACCCCCCCCCTTCCCAACCCAGAAATAAATAAATAATGATCAACAATAAAAATACTAGACTCTTAACTCTGACGGCAGGTAAGAGTTCAGAGAACACATGCAACCCCCCCCCTTCCCAACCCAGAAATAAATAAATAATGATCAACAATAAAAATACTAGACTCTTAACTCTGACGGCAGGTAAGAGTTCAGAGAACACATGCAACCCCCCCCCTTCCCAACCCAGAAATAAATAAATAATGATCAACAATAAAAATACTAGACTCTTAACTCTGACGGCAGGTAAGAGTTAAGAGAACAAATGGACCCCCCTCCCTTCCCCCGATATAAATAAATAAAAATCAACGATAAAAAAACTGAACTCTTAACTCTGACAGTAGGTAAGAGTTCAGAGAACACATGTGACCGCCCCCCTGCCCACCCGAGAAGTAAATAAATAATGATCAACAATAAAAAACTGGACTCTGAACTCTGACGGCAGGTAAGAGTTCAGAGAACACATGTGACCCCCCCCCTGCCCACCCGAGAAGTAAATAAATAATAATCAACAATAAAAAAACTGGACTGTGAATTCTGACGGCAGGTAAGAGTTCAGAGAACACATGTGACCCCCCCCCTGCCCACCCGAGAAGTAAATAAATAATAATCAACAATAAAAAAACTGGACTGTGAATTCTGACGGCAGGTAAGAGTTCAGAGAACACATGTGACCCCCCCCCTGCCCACCCGAGAAGTAAATAAATAATAATCAACAATAAAAAAACTGGACTGTGAATTCTGACGGCAGGTAAGAGTTCAGAGAACACATGCAACCCCCCCCCCTTCCCAACCCAGAAATAAATAAATAATGATCAACACTAAAAATACTAGACTCTTAACTCTAACGGCAGGTAAGAGTTCAGAGACCATGTGCAAACTCCCTCTCCACCTCCCCAGAAAGGAATGAATAATAATCAACAATAGAAAAAACTGAACTCTTTACTCTGACGGCAGGTAAGAGTTCAGAGAACACATCTAAACCTCCCCTTCCATCCCCAGAAATAAATAAATAATAATCAACAATAAAAAAAACTGAACTCTTAACTCTGACGGCAGGTAAGAATTCAGAGAACACATGCAAACCCCGCCACCACCTCCTCGGAAAGTAATAAATAATAATCGACAATAAAAAAAACTGAACTCTTTACTCTGATGGCAGGTAAGAGTTCAGCGAACAAATGAAGCCCCCTCACCTCTCCAGAAATAAATAAGAATGATTAACAATAAAAATACTGAACTATTAACTCTGACGGCAGGTAAGAGTTGAGAGAACACATGCAACCACCCCCTTTCCCGCCCCAGAAATAAATAAATAATGATCAACAATAAAAATACCAGACTCTTAACTCTGACGGCAGGTAAGAGTTCACAGAACACATGCAAACCCCCCCCTTCCCAACCCAGAAATAAATAAATAATGATCAACAATAAAAATACTAGACTCTTAACTCTGACGGCAGGTAAGAGTTCAGAGAACACATGCAACCCCCCCCCCTTCCCAACCCAGAAATAAATAAATAATGATCAACACTAAAAATACTAGACTCTTAACTCTAACGGCAGGTAAGAGTTCAGAGACCCTGTGCAAACTCCCTCTCCACCTCCCCAGAAAGGAATGAATAATAATCAACAATAGAAAAAACTGAACTCTTTACTCTGACGGCAGGTAAGAGTTCAGAGAACACATCTAAACCTCCCCTTCCATCCCCAGAAATAAATAAATAATAATCAACAATAAAAAAAACTGAACTCTTAACTCTGACGGCAGGTAAGAATTCAGAGAACACATGCAAACCCCGCCACCACCTCCTCGGAAAGTAATAAATAATAATCGACAATAAAAAAAACTGAACTCTTTACTCTGATGGCAGGTAAGAGTTCAGCGAACAAATGAAGCCCCCTCACCTCTCCAGAAATAAATAAGAATGATTAACAATAAAAATACTGAACTATTAACTCTGACGGCAGGTAAGAGTTGAGAGAACACATGCAACCACCCCCTTTCCCGCCCCAGAAATAAATAAATAATGATCAACAATAAAAATACCAGACTCTTAACTCTGACGGCAGGTAAGAGTTCAGAGACCATGTGCAAACTCCCCCCCCAACTCCCCAGAAAGGAATAAATAATAATCAACAATAGAAAAAGCTGAACTCTTTACTCTGACGGCAGGTAAGAGTTCAGAGAACACATGTAAACCTCCCCTCCCCACCCCAGATATTAATAAGTAATGATCAACAATAAAAAATTTCAACTCTTAACTCTGACGACAGGTACGTGTTCAGAGAACAAATGGACCCTCCTCCCTTCCCCAGAAATGAATAAATAATGATCAAAAATAAGAAAACTGAACTCTTAACTCTGGCGGCAGGTAAGAGTTCAGAGAACACATGTAAACCCACCCCCCCCGGCCCCTCCCCAGAAATAAATAAATAATGATCAACAATAAGAATACTAGACTCTTAACTCTGACGGCAGGTAAGAGTTCAGAGAACACATCTAAACCTCCCCTTCCATCCCCAGAAATAAATAAATAATAATCAACAATAGAAAAAACTGAACTCTTTACTCTGACGGCAGGTAAGAGTTCAGAGAACACATCTAAACCTCCCCTTCCATCCCCAGAAATAAATAAATAATAATCAACAATAAAAAAAACTGAACTCTTAACTCTGACGGCAGGTAAGAATTCAGAGAACACATGCAAACCCCGCCACCACCTCCTCGGAAAGTAATAAATAATAATCGACAATAAAAAAAACTGAACTCTTTACTCTGATGGCAGGTAAGAGTTCAGCGAACAAATGAAGCCCCCTCACCTCTCCAGAAATAAATAAGAATGATTAACAATAAAAATACTGAACTATTAACTCTGACGGCAGGTAAGAGTT
>NW_021681619.1:4665-7565 GCF_001412515.2 Diachasma alloeum
TAAGAGTTCAGAGAACACATGTAAACCTCCCCTCCCCACCCCAGATATTAATAAGTAATGATCAACAATAAAAAATTTCAACTCTTAACTCTGACGACAGGTACGTGTTCAGAGAACAAATGGACCCTCCTCCCTTCCCCAGAAATGAATAAATAATGATCAAAAATAAGAAAACTGAACTCTTAACTCTGGCGGCAGGTAAGAGTTCAGAGAACACATGTAAACCCACCCCCCCCGGCCCCTCCCCAGAAATAAATAAATAATGATCAACAATAAGAATACTAGACTCTTAACTCTGACGGCAGGTAAGAGTTCAGAGAACACATGTAAACCTCCCCTTCCCTCCCCAGAAATAAATAAATAATAATCAACAATAAAAAAAACTGAACTCTTAACTCTGACGGCAGGTAAGAATTCAGAGAACACATGCAACCCCCGCCCCTTTCCAACCCAGAAATAAATAAATAATGATCAACAATAAAAATACTAGACTCTTAAATCTGACGGCAGGTAAGAGTTCAGAGACCATGTGCAAACTCCCTCTCCGCCTCCCCAGAAAGGAATAAATAATAATCAACAATAGAAAAAACCGAACTCTTTACTCTGACGGCAGGTAAGAGTTCAGAGAACACATGCAACCCCCCACCCCTTTCCCAACCCAGAAATAAATAAATAATGATCAACAATAAAAATACTAGACTCTTAACTCTGACGGCAGGTAAGAGTTCAGAGAACACATGCAACCCCCCACCCCTTTCCCAACCCAGAAATAAATAAATAATGATCAACAATAAAAATACTAGACTCTTAACTCTGACGGCAGGTAAGAGTTCAGAGAACACATGCAACCCCCCACCCCTTTCCCAACCCAGAAATAAATAAATAATGATCAACAATAAAAATACTAGACTCTTAACTCTGACGGCAGGTAAGAGTTCAGAGAACACATGCAACCCCCCACCCCTTTCCCAACCCAGAAATAAATAAATAATGATCAACAATAAAAATACTAGACTCTTAACTCTGACGGCAGGTAAGAATTCAGAGAACACATGCAAACCCCGCCACCACCTCCTCGGAAAGTAATAAATAATAATCGACAATAAAAAAAACTGAACTCTTTACTCTGATGGCAGGTAAGAGTTCAGCGAACAAATGAAGCCCCCTCACCTCTCCAGAAATAAATAAGAATGATTAACAATAAAAATACTGAACTATTAACTCTGACGGCAGGTAAGAGTTGAGAGAACACATGCAACCACCCCCTTTCCCGCCCCAGAAATAAATAAATAATNTCCCCCCGGCCCCTCCCAGAAATAAATAAATAATGATCAACAATAAGAATACTAGACTCTTAACTCTAACGGCAGGTACGAGTTCAGAGAACACATGTAAACCTCCCCTTCCCTCCCCAGAAGTAAATAAATAATAATCAACAATAAAAAAAACTGAACTCTTAACTCTGACGGCAGGTAAGAATTCAGAGAACACATGCAAACCCCGCCACCACCTCCTCGGAAAGTAATAAATAATAATCGACAATAAAAAAAACTGAACTCTTTACTCTGATGGCAGGTAAGAGTTCAGCGAACAAATGAAGCCCCCTCACCTCTCCAGAAATAAATAAGAATGATTAACAATAAAAATACTGAACTATTAACTCTGACGGCAGGTAAGAGTTNACTCTTAACACTGACGGCAGGTAAGAGTTCAGAGAACACCCATGCAATCTGACGTAGAATCCGACATAGCCCCAACTCTGACCGAACTCTGAACTTTCTCTGAAATGTTGGAAATATTCAAGTCTTATGCAACTCTGACGCAACTCTGAAGTCGGTCCGTCAGGGTAGGCATTTTCTCCATGGGATACCGAAAAAAAAACAGAAAAACATACACAAGGACCTAGTCAAAAAATATCCTATTCTGATTGCAGTATCCAAATTAGTCATCATAACATGAAAAATGCTTCCATTTGAAAGAATGATGCAAAGACCTCTATTTGGTCTGGCCCTTGAGGCTTCCCCCACTTCCGTTTTCATAGGTTTATCGGTAGCTTTGTTGCTTCCAAATAGAAGCATTGTAATATTTGAAATGCAAGTTTTCTGTTTTTACTTTGGAATAATTAATTTCGGACTTGGGGAGCGGTGTTTGATGAGATGCCTGGATCGGGGAATTAATTGTGCGGATGGATGGGTTGGAGTCGGATTACGGGGAGTGGGATGAGTAGAACCAAGAAATGAGCGGAACACGTGCACGTAGTCACAAATTCACTGTATTTGTCAAAGAAAATATTCACAATAAATAAGTCACTAGAGATTGAGTCACTGAGCAACCGTAATAATGAGCGGACCGATAATAATGAGCCGACTAATTCCTTGAATTGATAATAATTGAGCTGACACAATGAGTTAACCCGAGTCACTAGAGAAGAGCAGTAGAATAAGAGAAGTGTCTCTAACTAGATCCCGGAAACGAATGAGAGAGAGACACGGGCTTACAGGTGCCACGCGCCCTAATTCGATGGTTACATGACCTAATTTAATATAGATCATATGGTAATAAGGAGCTGTCGGGGACGTGGCGCCTCAGGTGTCCGAATTAACAACCCCCGGTCATCTGAGGTGAGCGCGTCAGGTGTGCGTGAGTGGGGAGAGAATGGATGAGCCTTGCGTGCGTTAGTGTGAGGGACCTGTCAGCTGACAGGATTTCCAACATTCTCCCCGGCCGTCGGCAACTGTAAAGTTGTTGACGCAACCATAATGAGTAGAGCCATGGTGAGCTGAAACAAAAAACAAAATTCAAAACGCTCTTTGGTGAGCTGTCGGAGCTTGTCACCCATGAGTGAGTCCGTGAGACCGTCCGGAAGGTGCGCTGGCTAGGCATGGCAGCATCCTAGACGT
>NW_021681619.1:16862-17498 GCF_001412515.2 Diachasma alloeum
TAAGTCTATTGACTTGGACTTATAAATGACTGGAGATTTATGTGCCCATTAATATTAACCAACAAAAATGATTTTTATGAAAAAATCTTTTGTATGGAAAAAATACAACACCCCTATTTTTTCCATACAAATCATTTTTGTTGGTTAATATTGATAAGCATATAAATCTGTAGTCAATTATAATTCCAAGTCAATAGACATACTGCGTGAGTGGAGTCTATTCTGTGAGCCTAAGTCATGTGACTCGGTCTGTCTTTGATAAAAAATACAACACCGCTATTTTTTCCATATAAATCATTTTCATTGGCTAAAATTGATGAGCACATAAATCTCCCGACATTTTTAAGTCCAAGTCCATAGACATACTGCGTGAGCTCTCTCATGTGGGAAGGTCTGTTGTTCNTAGTCTGTTGTTGATAAAAAATACAACACCATGATTTTTTATTCAAAAATCACTGTTGTTGGCTAATATTGATGAGAACATAAATCTCTAGTCAATTATATGTCCAAGTCAATGGACATAATGCATGCGCTGTGTCTAGTCTGTGGGCCTAAGTCATGTGACTTGGTCTGTCTTTGATAAAAAATACAACACAACTATTTTTGCCATAAAAATCATTTTTGTTGGTTAATATT
>NW_021681619.1:17608-17769 GCF_001412515.2 Diachasma alloeum
GTCATTTATAAGTGCAAGTTAATAGACATAATACGGGAGCTGTGTAATGTGACTTGGTCTGTCCTTGTTAAAAAATTCAACACCATGATTTTTGATTTAAAAATCACTGTTGTTGGTTAATATTGATGGGCACATAAATCTCCAGTCATTTATAAGTCCAA
>NW_021681619.1:17873-20468 GCF_001412515.2 Diachasma alloeum
ATGCGTGCGCTGTGTCTAGTCTGTGGGCCTAAGTCATGTGACTCGGTGTGTTGTTGATAAAAAATACAACACAACTATTTTGTCCATACAAAGCAATTTCATTGGCTAATATTGATGAGCACATAAATTTCTAGTCATTTATAAGTCCAAGTTAATAGACATAATACGGGAGCTGTGTCGTTCGACTTGGTCTGTCCTTGATAAAAAATACAACACCATGATTTTGTATTTAAAAATCACTGTTCTTGGTTAATATTGATGGGCACATAAATCTCCATTCATTTATAAGTCCAAGTCAATAGACATACTGCGTGAGCTGAGTCTAGTCTGTCGGCCTAAGTCCTGTGACTAGGTCTGTCTTTGATAAAAAATACAACAGAACTATTTTTCCCGTACAAATCATTTTGGTTGGTTAATATTGATGAGCACATAAATCTCCAATCACTTATAAGTCCCAGTCAATAGACATAATACGGGAGCTGTATCATGTGACTTGGTCTGTCCTTGATAAAAAATACAACAGAACTATTTTTCCCGTACAAATCATTTTGGTTGGTTAATATTGATGAGCACATAAATCTCCAATCACTTATAAGTCCCAGTCAATAGACATAATACGTGAGCTGAGTCTAGTCTGTCGGCCTAAGTCCTGTGACTAGGTCTGTCTTTGATAAAAAATACAACACAACTATTTTTCCCGTACAAATCATTTTGGTTGGTTAATATTGATGAGCACATAAATCTCCAATCACTTATAAGTCCCAGTCAATAGACATAATACGTGAGCTGAGTCTAGTCTGTGTGCCTGAGTCATGTGACTCGGTCTGTCGTTGATAAAAAATACAACACGACTATTTTTTCCATAAAAATCATTTTTGTTGGCTAATATTAATAAGCACGTAAATCTCTAGTCAATCATAAGTCCAAGTCAATAGACATAATACGTGAGCTGAGTCTAGTCTGTGTGCCTGAGTCATGTGACTCGGTCTGTCGTTGATAAAAAATACAACACGACTATTTTTTCCATAAAAATCATTTTTGTTGGTTAATATTGATGGGCACATAAATCTCTAGTCATTTATAAGTCCAAGTCAATAGACATACTGCGTGAGCTGAGTCTAGTCTGTGAGCCTAAGTCATGTGACTCGGTCTGTCTTTGATAAAAAATACAACACAACTATTTTTGCCATAAAAATCATTTTTGTTAACTAATATTGATGGGCACATTAATCTCGAGGCATTTATAAATCCGATTCAGTAGACATAGGAGAAGAAGAAGATTCATTGATAACAAATAATTCAACACGTTGCTATTGGCAATAAAAATCATTTGTGCTTACGAATATTGATGAGCACATAATTTTCCATGCATTTTTCGACTACTCCGCACAACCAAAATTCCCGTTATGGCGTTTAATGGGTTTCAACGCTTTTCCCCCCTCATTTTCCACTACTCCAGCATAGCAAAACATTTTTGGATACCAAAAACAAAAGCACATAATTTAAGTGTTTTCAAAATGGCCGCCAAATCACTCGATTTCGCTAAATTTACGGAGGTCTAGTAATAACCACTTTGAGTTATCATAGTACTTACCAAGGAGTCCAAACGCGCATATTTCTTTCTTCTGTCCTATTGGGTAGACTTGGGGATATCACGATCTCCATAATTTTTATAGCGCCCACGTTTCTGTGGTTCTTTGTCCATCATCTTTTTTTTAATTAAAAAATAAAAAATTAGTTGCATTCTGATCCAAGAAAATACCAATGACAAGAGCTNTTACAGAGGTCTAGTAATAACCACTTTCAGTTATCATAGTACTTACCAAGGAGTCCAAACGCGTATATTTCTTTCTTCTGTCCTATTGGGTAGACTTGGGGATATCACGATCTCCATAATTTTTATAGCGCCCACGTTTCTGTGGTTCTTTGTCCATCATCTTTTTTTTAATTAAAAAATAAAAAATTAGTTGCATTCTGATCCAAGAAAATACCAATGACAAGAGCTATTATCGAATTCTCCTTTCGTTATTGTGTCATCATTGCAAAATAACAACTAACGAAAATACAAAAATNTTGCAAAATAATAACCAACGAAAATACAAAAATCAAGGGATTGATAGAATTTATACAATACCATCAATTTTAATTGCCAGGTACGCAACTTTATTCCCTCCAAAAGAAAGTTTATAAAAATATTAATATCTTTTAGTACTGAGCATAATAGTTACACCGTCAACAAGGGAATATTTACTTACCAATTGAGGTTATGCGGGGATAATCCCTATTTGAATAGTCCCAATTTAAATCACTGGAATACTGATTTCGTCATTTTTATTTCAATAAATTTTCTAACAAGAAACAACTATATACCACAACAGTCACTATTTCTCAAAAAAACAAAACAATGTTAGAGTAAAAATGAGTATGCACTTGTATACGATTCCGTTAATGACAACGAGTGAAGAAGGACGCCTGCTGCGCGCGCATCAGCAAGGGGCGCTGCTGTCTATATAACTGGATAGCTGATACCTATTCTCCCACCACTCCAGTGATGCCAGATGAGGGGAAAAATCCCACGAGTGGGAATTTCGTGCG
>NW_021681620.1:0-10523 GCF_001412515.2 Diachasma alloeum
TGGGAATGTGATACCAGTACACATGCATGTCGAATTTTCAAACAAATGTAGGAAAAATCTGGAGATTCAAAAATTACCCTGGGTGGTCCAATTAGCGATAAAACAATTCTTTTAAACCGAAAGAGTAATTAGTATCGCCGGACTTTAACTTTTAACGTTATTTATTGCAAGAAACATACATTCTTACAAATGGCCATTGCCCGAGAGTCTTCAGCCTAGAATACACATTCTTTTGTACAGTATCAGATTATGTAGTATCGCCTATTTTCTGGTGCCATGATCGCGGGGGAGGAGGGTGATATTGCTACGCATACAGCTTGAATTTTCAAACAAATTTTGAAAAATTTAGCAGAGTTGAAAAGCATTTCGAAGGGTTCCAATTAGTGCTAAAACAATTCTTCTAAACAAAGAATAATTAATGTCACCTGTTGTCTGATGTTATGGACGCGTGATATGATTACGCATGCAGCTACAATTTTCAAAAAAAAAATTAAAAAATCTGGAGATTCGAAAATGGGCCTCAGAGGGTCTAACTAGCCATGAAACAATTCTTTTAAACAAAGAATAATTAGTAAACTCTATTTTCTGGTGTCATGGTCACGTGGAGGGGAGTGATACGGTTACACATGCAGCTAGAATTTTTAAACAAATTTTAAAAATTCTGCAGCTTCAAAAATCATCCTGGGGAATTCCTATATGTGCTAAAACAATATTTTTGCACAAAGGATGATCGATATTTTCTATTTTCTCATATCATGGATGCAGGGGAGAGGTGGTGCTACTAGTATCTATCCAGCTAGAATTTCCAAACAAATTTCAAAAAATTTCCGAGGTTCGAAAGATAGCCTGAGGAGTTAGAATTATAAATCAAACAATTTTGTGAAACGAAGGAACATTATTTTTTCCAATTTAGGATGAGTAGTTGCTTAACCCTATCTTCTCGCGTGGAACTGCTGCTACCAGACGTGTTCGTAGTAGAACTACGGTGGGACCCTGTAGTATCAGCCGGTTGAACGACTCGGGTTTTCCATAGTTTCTCGTGAAGTCCTAGTCCAAAAGCCATGTAGTTGTTAAGAGTAAGACAGCCCAAAGTGACGCAAATGTAAAAATTAGGAAAAATTGAATGCCTAAAATAAAACATGCAAAAGCGAAAATTGACAGTAAAATTCGCCTGTTTAACAGATGGAATTTAACGATCGTTTCCAATTTGGCGGCTCAATTCCCGTTTTATTTCCAATTAATCGTAAGCTATTATTGCTTGGCCACATTTTCTATTTATAAAGTCATTTGGAAAACAAACGTAGATTTCTGGGAAATTTTCCATCTCTGAAATCTCAATAGTTACTACCAAAGGCGAAAAGTGAAGACAGACTTTTGCCTAGGCGTAAATAAAATTGTAAATTAGAATACTGGTGAGAAAACTCGCAAATCCCACGTATTTTCGAACAATCATGTATGGAAGAAATTTTGGACAATAGTCCCTTTTTTTTCTTCACATTCGCCAGTCTGAAATTTTCCAAATGATTTATACCCTTTTCCCCCTGTGCTGCTTCCCGAACGGCCCCGGTGTTCAACACATGGGTGACACTCACGGCGTACCAAGAGTGCATCCTTCCTAAGTGCTTTTTTATGCACGTACTTTTCCTTAGCCCTTTCCTTGACGAATTGCATTTGAGGAATTACAACTTTACGACTTTACAACCTTTATAACGAATGAGAGTTCGGTAATCCCTTCCCACCCTCATTGGTCAGGAGCAAGTCAGTGTTTCGAAAAATCGTAAACTTTAGTCTACTCCTAACAATTCACGAATTGATTTCGGACTTCCAATTAAACCTTTAAATCGACCTAGCCAAGTCTTGTTTTAATAAAGTTAATTTAAGTCTTTATTACAATACTCTCTTTAAGTTTTCAAGTATTATAAGAATAGTGTAATTTAAAGTTTTCTAAGACAATTTTTAGTGCAATTATAGTGATAGTTCAAGTTACGTTGTTAGTGATAGTTAGAGACGAGACAGTTATCTTAAAAATCTTAATGTTAATCTTTGAAAATGGTGTTTACTGCTGAAGAATACCGCGACATGCATTTTATTTATGAATTATGCGGTGGATGTGGGCCTCTAGCAGCCGAAATTTAGGCAGAAACTTATCCCAGTCGTCAGCATCCTAATCGTCGAGTCTTCCAGCAGTTGCATCGCCGTATGGCGGAGGAAAACCGTCTTGTTCCTCGAACGGCGGGTGGACGTCCAAACAATCCAGGCCGAGTGTAACTTGAAGAAGCCGTTTTACGAGCGATCGAAAATGATCCAACGGCAAGCACGAGGAAGATTGCGGGTCACCTTCGGTCCGATAAGACAACGGTGCATCGAATTTTAAAAAGTGAAAATCTTCATCCATATCAGATTATGAAATTCGTTCGAATTTTTGTCGATTCATCATTGAACAGAATGGCCACAATCCTCATTTTCTTTCCAGTGTGTGTTGGACAGATGAATCAATGGTGACGAGAGCAGGCATTTTAACCAGCATAATTATCATCATTGGACTGCTGAGAATCCTCGTCTTGAACGTTCTCATAATTTTCCGCATCACTGGCAGGATTTGAACGTGTGGGGTGCAATTTTGGGTACCACTGTGGAGATATGACTTCTTCCCGCGCGACTCAATGTGTATTGAGAAAATAACCACCGGTGAAATATTTCAATTGGAGTTCAATTATTTTTACGTTCTAATATCCATTTATGGTATTATGAATAGGCTGAGCACTATCTGGCCTTATTGGAGGAAGCTCTGCCCACGTTGATTGAGGATGGACCTGGAGGAAGAGGTGTCTGGTTTCAGCATGATGGTGCTCCTGCACACAGCTCCCGTGGAGTGACTGAATACTTGAATGCGTCTTTCCCAAATCAATGGATTGGAAGATTTGGACAGATTCGCTGGCCCCCACGGTAATAAAAAATTATTCCACGCCCCTCGATAGCATTGTGACGCTGAAACTGGCGAACGACTCTGGCGAAAGATAGGCACGACATTTGGCGCGGACTTCACTCTAAGCGCACTGAGTGCAGGGGCCCTTTTTTTAAATAATATTTTAAATTATGTTGAAAAAACGATTGAAATATATTTTCTAAACAATTATCTTTTTTATGCATTGATTTTCGAACTGAAACATTACTTAATTCAATAAACAAATTGGTTTATTCACCCACTCGGTTTTTTCATCTGTGGAAAATAGACGCATGTATCCGGTGGGATGAAAATTTAGGGGGGTGAGAGGGAGGGATCTAAGATTAGATTTTTATAAAATTTACTCCTCCGGAAACATGCACTGATTTTTTATAATTTTTTAAACAACAAAGTTCGGGGAAAATACATGAGTATGCGGTTTCTCCGGGGGGTGAAGACAGCCGCATGTATCTGGAAGGGTGAAATTTAGAGGGGTGAGGGGGAGGCATCTGAGACTATATTGTTATAAAAGTTACCCCTCCGGAAACATGCGCTGATTTTTTATAATTAGAAACAAAATGAATTTCGGGGAAAATACATGATCATGCGATTTCTCCGGGGGGTTGAAGACAGCCACATGTATCCGGAGGGGTGAAAATTTAGGGGGGTGAGAGGGAGGGGTCTGAGACTACATTGTTATACAATTTACCCCTCCAAAAATATGCGTTGATTTTTTATAATTTTTTAAACAATGAATGTCGGAGAAAATACATGAGTATGTTGTTTCTCCGGGGGGTTGAAGACAGCCGCATGTATCCGGAGGCGTGAAAATTTAGGGAGATGAGTGGGAGAGGTTTAAGACTACATTGTTATAAAATTTCCCCCTCCGGAAACGTGCTGATTTTTTATAATTCTTTGAAAAATGAATTTCCGGGAAATGCATGAGTATGTTGTTTCTCCAGGGGGTTGAGAAATATATCTTCTTGAGTTACTTTCATTCCCATCTCAAATAACTTTTGAGCCTGTCCAGCCTATGTCTCTGCACTATACATTTTTTTGCGAACTATTTCCTTTGTTCGAAACTTAACTATGAACTGATAGTTGCATTAAATAGATGCAGACTTCCAGATATCCAATTACTCTTAATTAACGCTAAAAATTGCATGGAAAAATATTAAGCATGATACAGATTTCATCATGCGAGACGTAACATTTCTTTTTATACCATTTTCATGAATAAGTTGCAGGAAATGTCGGAAATGAATGAAATCGCATTCTTCTTGGCTTGAATTTATGAATACAGATAAACTACAATCTGCCTCCCCCCCCCCTCTTCGAAAGAAACGTGCAACCCTACGGATACACGCATCTGTCTTCAACCCTCTCTGAAAACTTCATTATCTTGTATTTTTCCCGAAATCGTTTGTTAAAAAAATGATAAAAATCCCAACATGTTTCCGAAGGAATGATTCTTGTAAAAATGAAATTTGTGACCCCTCCCCCTTACCCCCCTGAATTTTCATCTCTCCGGATAAATGCATCTGTCTTTAACCCCCGGAGAAACAACATACTCATGTATTTTCCCCGAAATTCATTTTTCAAAAAATTAAAAAAAATCAGCGCATGTTTCCAGAGTGGTAAAGTTTATAACAATGTAGTCTCAAACCCCTCCCCCTCACCCCCCTAAATTTTCATGCCTCCGGATATAGGCGGGTGTCTTCAATCCCCCAGAAAAACCCCAGTCTCATATATTTTCCCCGAAATTCATTGTTTAAAAAATTATAAAAAATCAGCGCATTTTCCCGGAGGGGTAAATTTTATAACATTGTAGTCTCAGATCCCTCCCTTTCATCTCTCTAAATTTTCATCCCTCCAGATACATGTGGCTGTCTTCAACCCCCCGGAGAAACCGCATACTCATGTATTTTCCCCGAAATTCATTGTTAAAAAAATTATAAAAAATCTGCGTATGATTCCGGAGGGATAAATTTTATAACAATGCAGTTTTAGGCCCTCCCCCCTTACCGCCCCAAATTTTCAACCCTCCGGATACATGTGGCTATCTTCAACCCCCCGGAGAAACAACATACTCATGTATTTTCCCCGAAATTCATGTTTCAAAAAATTATAAAAAATCAGCGCATGTTTCCGGAGGAGTAAATTTTATAAACATGTAATATCAGACTCCTTCTCCTCCTCCCCCTAAATTTTCACTCCTCCGGATACATACGGATGTCTTCAACCCCCCGGAGAAACCGCATACTCATGTATTTTCCCTGAAATTCATTTTTTTTTATTTATGAAAAATCAGCGCTTGTTTCCGGAGGGGTAAATTTTATAAAAATATAATCTTAGATCCCTTCCCCTTACCCCCTAAATTTTCACCCCTCCGGATACAAGCGGTCGTCTTCAATCCCCCCGAGAAACCGCATGATCATGTATTTTTCCCGAAATTCATTTTTTTTTATTTATGAAATCAGCGCTTGTTTCCGGAGGGGTAAATTTTATAAAAATATAATCTTAGATCCCTCCCCCTCACCCCCCTAAATTTTTACCTCTCCGGATATATGCGGGTGTCTTCAACCCTCCAGAAAAACCCCAGTCTCATATATTTTCCTCGAAATTCATGTTTCAAAAAATTATAAAAAATCAGCGCATGTTTCTGGAGGGGTAAATTTTATAACAATGTACTCTCAGACCTCTCCCCCTCTCCCCTCTAAATTTTCACTCCTCCAGATACATGCGGCACTCTTCAACCCCCCGGAGAAACCACATACTCATGTATTGTCCCCGAAATTCATTGTTCAAAAAATTATAAAAAATCAGTGCATGTTTCCGGAGGGGTAAATTTTATAAAAATGTAATCTCACACCCCTCCCCCTCACTCCCCTAAATTATCATCCTTCCGGATACATGCGTCTGTGACATCCGTCGAAATATTTTGATTTCAGTTTTTCTTTAAACAAATTATTAATTTTTTTTTCTCAAGTAACTAAAGATTACTTTCCCTCGCGCAGGGTTTATTTTATTGAGAAAGCCCAAAGGCCAGCTGCAAGTCGTAAATTTGTAGTTAACATTTTCCAAACGGATTTTTCTCCGAAAAATCCGTCGTAAAAATAATAGACTTGGGTCAGGGTTTTGTCGTGCTGAAGGCATCTCAAGTGCACGCCCAGTTTATCTCTCTCATTTACTTTTGTCTCTCAATTTTCCGACGTGACTTGTACAATGAACAAGAGTATTGGGGAATTCAAAGTGTCTCTTATCTTAGCGTGCGGTCTGTTTTTTTCAAGGCCCAGACCCTCGTAAAACCGAATTTGAGTTTCCGTCCCCTTGTAAATTTTATGGGGGTTCTATGAGTTTCTCTTCGTAACGGGAAGTCATAAATTTATTTTGACAATTTTCAAATGTTTGGTAAAAATATTCTTTTAATTTGATAATTTCGATGTAGAATAATTGCAAATTTTACGACAATCATTTTGATATAAGATACTTTTCATTAGAACTATTCTAACTCATACTTTCGAATTATTTTTCAATTCGAAAGAATATTTCATCGAAATTTAATTCAATATCTCGTTACGAATTGAACCCTCTTCAATTCTTTTATAGGAAACTATTTCATTTATTTTTCTTTATTAGTTAGAATATTTTCCATTCACGGGTTAAATAAATTTTAAAACCCTTTCATTCATTTTCAATTTGAGAGAATTATACTTTCTTTATTGTCCTTTAGAAGATTAATTTAGAGGGATTTATTTTTGAGTTGAATTCGGAATTCAAACTCAAATAATTATTTTTCTTTTATTTCTTATAAACGAGAACGGCGTAATAAAGACTAATGTTACGTCTGGAGACGTATCGCATTTTTATTAAAATGAAAGAAAAATTGATAATGATTGAAAAATAATGGAATTAGAAAATGATGAATAATACGTGGTTTCAAAAAGCATTTCGGATTGGAGGTAATCCAAAGCAAGTCTCATTTTTAATCGATATTACTCGTGAAAATATAAGAAGGAATTTAATGAAGAAAAAAGGGTATAAAAAAAGAATAAGTTCATGTAATGATCATGTGATCGTTGGGTGGCAACACTTTGAATTGTCTCCAAGAGCGTTATCACCAGGAGGTTCAGGTATCCGTGCCGAGGTGTACCTTGGTGCATCGACATCATGTCATGCCCCCTCCTTTGACAAACACATCAAAATTCATACACATACATTAATTAGTACATCCTCGCAATCCGAGGTAATAAAAGAGCGTCGATGCACCCCCAAAGTTAGTTCCCGCCGTTCTTCGTTCCGGGTCATTTCTCGCGTCGTCTAAACCATTCAAAAGTTGAAGAATTTGGTCCTTCTTCTTACTTCTCTCTTCAAGAGAAACTAATTAAGGTGTGAACTTCCGTTCCGAAAAATTGTAAATTGTTTTTACGTGAAATTATTGTGAAATCTAACCAACCGAATATTGGATTACTTCAAGAAACTACAACAAAATGAATGAGTAAAACAAAATAAATAATAAATTTGATTTAAATCGGGAAATGACATGGTGAAAAGTCAAACGGTTTCAAAAATTCAAGAAAAAAAAAAGAATAATTATTGAATTGTGGTGACTGTGTCTCCACTACATCTCTGTCATTCAGACACGCACACAAATACACACTCAATTTTCCTCTTTAGACATTGGGCCAATTCCCCAATTTTCCTGTCGAGACATTGGGCCAATTCCCACATTAGAAATCCATTTCCGTATCACAAACCTCATGACCCGTTTATTGCCATAATCCTCCATGCATCCTAATCCCTCATCATCACCTGGCGTCCAAAATCCCTCGTCCGTCCGACTGGCGCCCGTGACGTCACGACGGAAATTCCCCCGCCGGGACCGCCGAGCCAATCACGGCTCACCGGCGGGAACTTACAGCGCCGAACCAATCGGAAGCCAGGATTTTACTCATCCCTTCTCCAAATTTTCCACCAATCACATCCTTGCACTCTCCTTAAATACCGCACACTTTCCACACTCATCATCAGTCAATCATCCACTCGACATTCACTCATCGCTCAACCACTGGACAACACATCAACAGAGAGGACAAGTCTTCTTAAGACTAACTCTCCACTCTTGTAAATATTAACGTTTAAAAACTCAAATATATTTCGCTCAACGTTGGATCTCTGGAGTCGCCATTTAATAACCTGCTCACCTCCACAAATTGGTGACCCCGACGTGATCAGAAATTGAAATCGTGGACATTGAGCAGTCAGCAACGCAGAGGACCCGATGATCTTGCGAGGCGACGATTCACCACAGCAGCAGCAGAACGTGCCACCAGCAGCCCTATTTGACACGGCCAACCCCGTCTCACCTCCATCACAGTCAGCAATGACTCCAGAACAGCAGCAGAACCTCTTGGTAGAGGGAATGGCGCAGATCAGCCGGGTAGCTCTCCAGCTAGGAGAGTTCATCCCGGAGGATCCAGAGCTATCCTTCAGTATCGCCGACCGCGGTTTTCATGCGGCCGGCATCACCTCCGAGGCGACCAAGTTCGGACACATATGTGGCAAGCTCTCCAAGTCAAGGCACGCCGTCGAGGTGAGAGACATCATCCTGAACCCTCCAGCCGACAACCCATACACATACCTGAAGACGGAACTAATAAAACGCCTCAGCTCCTCTCAGGAAGAGAAAACAAGGAAACTCCTGGAGAGCGCAGAGATGGGAGACATGAAACCGTCTCAGTTTCTGCGCCACCTTAAGAGCCTGGCAGGATCCAGCTTCCCCGACGACACTCTCCGGACACTGTGGGTCACACGCCTTCCAGCTGACGTCCAGGCATTATTGGTCACACAACGCAACGCCAGTCTCGAGGACGCCGCAGAACTCGCCGACAAGACCATCCAGATCCTAAAGCCAAGGATCCCAGCAGTCGCCCCACAGATCGCCGAGACATCTGTCCACAGCATCGAGGCACTCCTGAGTCTCAAGCTCTCCCAACTCTCCCTCACCCTCGACGAGAAACTGAACTCGATGCGAGGCGAAATCGAGAGCCTCAAACGGCTGAGCAGAGCTGACGGGGGACCTCCAGGACGGGGATTCAGACGTGGCAGATCCAGGTCACGTTCTCAGCACCGGCAGGAAGGGATCAACGGCCCCTGCTGGTACCACTGGAAGTTTGGTCCCAACGCCAGAACCTGCACGCAGCCGTGCAACTTCACTGCCTCGGGAAACGGGACAAGCAGTCACTAATGGCGGCTAGTGACTCAAGATCAACGACCCGCCGCCTCTTCATCACCGACCAGGAGACCAAGGTGCGCTTCCTGATCGACACCGGAGCAGACCTGTGCGTTTTCCCGCGGCGACTTGTGCGTGGGCCACAGCGTAAATCCACATACGAGCTATCGGCGGCGAACGGCACAGTCATCCCTACCTACGGTACCATCAACATCGCACTTAACCTGAGACTTCGGCGGACGTTTCCTTGGCGTTTCGTCATCGCTGATGTCTCCAAGCCCATCATCGGAGCGGACTTCCTGTTCCACTACGGACTGATGGTGGATCTACGCAACGGAAGGCTCGTGGACTCTCTCACCTCACTCACCTCACTCGGTCAAGTCGAAGCTGTTGATTTGCCGAGTATCAAGACGGTGACAGGCACATCGCAGTACCACGAGCTTCTCCAGCAGTTCCCCAACCTCACCAGACCAGACGGGACGGGTAAACCTCCGCAGCACAACACCAAGCATCACATCCAGACCACACCAGGACCACCGGTCAACAGCAAACCCAGACGACTGGCTCCGGACCGACTCGCAGATGCCAAGAAGGAATTCCACATCATGGTTCAACTTGGCACTGCTCGACCTTCAAACAGCCCATGGTCATCAGCTCTACACATGGCGAAGAAAAAGAACGACGAGTGGAGGCCCTGTGGAGACTACCGTGCACTCAACGCACGCACAGTTCCAGACCGCTATCCCGTTCGCCACATCCAGGACTTCTCCCAGACGCTCCGGGGCAAGCAGATCTTTTCAACGATCGACTTGGTCCGAGCATATCACCAAATCCCTGTTGCTGAGGAGGACATCCAGAAGACGGCCATCACTACACCATTCGGCATGTTCGAATTCCCGTACATGTCGTTCGGTCTACGCAACGCTGCCCAGACGTTCCAACGCTTCATTGACGAGGTACTACGGGATCTGGATTTCTGTTACGCCTACATCGACGATATCCTGATAGCGTCGGAAACTCCAGAACAGCACCTCCAACACCTCAGGATCCTGTTCGAGCGACTCCAGTCGTATGGCCTCCTCATCAATCCACAGAAGTGCGTCCTCGGCCAGCCAGAAGTGGAGTTCCTGGGCTACCTGGTATCCAAGGAGGGCACTCGGCCGCTGCCCAAGAAAGTTCAAGCCATCCTGGACTACCCAACACCTCAGACAGCCAAACAGCTTCGCCAGTTCCTGGGTATGCTGAATTTCTACCGGAGATTCATACCCAGAACTGCTCAGGACCAGGCCCCGCTCAACGGGCTCCTAGAGGGCAACATCAAAGGAAAAACGCCCATCAACTGGACTC
>NW_021681620.1:10548-46939 GCF_001412515.2 Diachasma alloeum
CAAAATTTGAGTTTTTCCTTTTAACACAAATCAATTTTTCTTTCCTACCATTTTTCCAATTTATTCCAACAATTCACCCTTTTTATCCCGGACGAGCCCCCGCTTTGTTACGTCATGATTTCCCAGGAAAAATATTCAATTATAATTTTAATAATCCAATAAATTCTGGAAGATTATGACAGTTATTTTCTCCTATTTTGAGCCTACCTTTCGGTAATAGCTCAAATATTCAATAATTATTGAATATTTGAGAATTTTAGTTCAGGGAACTCAATATAAAAAAAAAGTTTCAATTCTTGATGTAAATTTTCGTGTTGATTCGAGGGAAAAATTTTATATTGTATGACAATTTATATTCAAAATTGGTGAAAATTAATCCATTTGTAAATTGTTTATTTCAAAGAACTTAATTTAAATAAATATTGACTTCATTTATTGTGAATTTTTATCCTCTATTATTCTAACAATTCACGCGACTCCAATCCCTAGCTATTACCGAAAGGTAGGCTCAAAATAGGAGAAAATAACTGTCATAATTTTCCAGAATTTATTGGATTATTAAAATTATAATTGAATATTTTTNATTTTTTTAAATAAATGAGATTGTAGAGGGAGGAAATAGGACCTCCCGAAACAATTCTCATTGGTAGTCGAGGGTTGGAAAAGTCCGCCCACACTCTCGACATCTCAATGTAGAGGGGTCGGAGTTAACCCTGAAACATTGAGAGCGGAGTGCAAGGAGGGGAAGATTCGGGCCCAAGGTCATCGACCATTGGTCCCCTAATTTTTCCCTCCATGTATCTGAGGACACACCCTCAGGCTGAGGGAACAAAACTACTTGCGCGTCGTTTTATTCCTCAGTTCCACCGTAACTCTTAAAGTTTATCACAAGTTTTTCAAGACTTGTTTTTGGTCCTTCGTGACATTTTTTCCTTTTTTTATTATCAGTCCTTCATGACAATTCTTTCGATTTTCATTTAGTCCTTCGAGACTTTTCCTTTGTAAATTTTGGTAACCGTCTGGTAACTGTCGAGTGTTAGGTTTATGTGAAATCATTGTGATTTTNGACTTTTCCTTTGTAAATTTTGGTAACCGTCTGGTAACTGTCGAGTGTTAGGTTTATGTGAAATGATTGTGATTTAAAAAAAACTAATTAGTTTACGCGGCAATAAGTTAAACAGTGAAATTTGTGTAACCATTGGATTTAGCAGAGATTCAACATTTGTAAGTCTCTCTCTCTTTCAAATTTTTTTTCAGTGTATTTTTTTGTTTTTAAAATATAGACTCTCAAGAGTCATTTTTTAACTAAAATTGTGTTCGCATTTTTATTCTTTTCTCCAGTGGGGTTTTTATACTTTGGGAGATATTAAAAATCGGTTTTAGTAATAATTCTAGCTAAAGTGACCTATCCGGTCTTGAACAGCTAATCGTATTAAAAGTTCATGTCATTTTGTTCATTTTTGACGTGACACGTCTATTTTCCACAGATAAAAAAACCGAGCGGGTGAATAAATTAATTTATTTATTCAATTAATAATTTTTTTAGTTCGAAAAGCAATGCATAAAAAAGATAATTATTTGGAAAATAAATTTCAATCGGTTTTTCAAGAAAATTTAAAATATCATTACAATGCGACATGGTGGGGGAGGAAATCGGCCCATGACACCGCAATAAGGGGCGGGGTGGGGTGTTACCATAAAAAGCCTAATCGGCTATGTGGGAATGGCAAAAAAAGAATCATATTGACACTGTCAATAATCTCAAGTTGAGATTTTCAGAACTCAACTTGAAGAAAAGTTTCAAATTGAGTTCCCGAATTCTGAACTTGAGGCATTCAAAATCTCAACTTGAGTCAACGAAAGTCACAAATTGAGACTTTTGAAAGCTTCAAATTGAAACCTCCCACTCTCTAAACTTGCGACTTTGGGAGTCTCAAATGGCAACTGTCCAAAAAGTCAATTTGAGAATTTCAGGAGATTTGAATTAAGACTTTTGAAACTCTCAGCGGAAGAATTTCAAGTTTCAAATTAAGACCTTTGAAAATACTTTTTTTAAGACCTTCGAAATCTTGAAATAAGGAATTATTGTTTCATATGCATAGATCTCCTGATTTGACCCCAATGGATTATTTCCTTTGGGGGGATATGAAGGAAAAGATTTACGCGGTGGGGCTTCAAAATCCTGAGGACCTGGTTGCCAGAATACATGGTTCTGTCGTCACCATCACAGAAAGGCAGTTACAGGATGTTCACCAGAATTTACTTCGACGTGGTCATCTGTGCTTAGATGCAGGAGGAGGCCCTTTCCAAAGTCGCCTGTAATCGTTCCAAAAGGAATGAACCCTTCGCAATGACCCGGAATGCAGAAAAACATTCATATTCACAGAAAATCATTCGTATTGAATTAAATTAATATGAACATACACCAGTTAAGTTGTTGTGTGCAAGGAAAAATGAAAATTTACATAAAAATAAACTGACTTTGTCTGTCAATTTTTCATTGCTTTAGAAAATTGTGTTATCGCTAATTTTAACCCCTCGGGATAATTTTCGGACCTGTGCAATTTTTTAAAATTTGTTTACAAATTTTAGGTACGTGCGTACACCCCTCTGCCCCGCATCCATGACACCAAAAAAGGCGATACCAATTATTCTTTGTTTAAAAGAATTGTTTTATCACCAGTTGGAACCCCTTAGGAGGATTTTCCAATTTTTTAAAATTTGTTTGAAATTTCTAGCTGCATGCGTATCATTCCCCTCCCCCGTTTCCTTAGTACCCAGAAAATATGGGATATTAATTTTTCTTTGTTTGAAAAAATTGTTTTGTCGCTAATTCCAACCCTTCAGTGTGACCATCGAACATCCTCAATTTTTTAAAATTTGTTTGAAAAGTCGAACTGCATGCATAGTTGTACCGACCCCCTTCTCGCGTCCTCGGCACGAAAGAATGGGCGTATATCATTTCATTTTCGTTTTGACAAAATTGCGTCGTCACAAATTTTTTCCCCGGGTACATTTCAAATCGCGGTGGTGATTGTTGCATTTATTCTGTCCAACAATTCAAGTAAAAAAAAAAATAATTTCTGGTCTTTGTCTCCCAATTTCCAAAGTAAAGAGAGAAAAGACGACCTTTCTCTCTCTTTCGTTCGTCTTTCGGTGGGGGAATTGAGTGGCGCGTGGAGGAGAGGGGTACCAATCACTGAAATGTAGTATATACTACATTTCAGTGGTACCAATACATCCGTATCGCCCACACGGACGTACCTTCTGCTAACGGACGCCTCTCATTGGCCCATTTTCAACTACCCCAACTCGGCAGGGGTGCGTCTGATTGAAAAGTGCCACAGGACTTTTCGCCTAGGAATCACCCTCCGAACATACCCTTACAATGGTGACCTTCAGTTTAGGGACACCCTGTATATAGAAGTTCGAATAGAAACAGAACCAATTACATGTACGTGCATATCAAGTTCCATAAAATTATTCATGCTCGTTACAAATAGAGCTTTCATTCCATGGAGAATTCTTAAAAATAAAAATAAAAAAACAAAAACGGTCGATTGGAGGCCAACGAAGCCCATGAAAATCAGTGATTCTACTTATGAACAGGCAACTCTCACATGGTAAAGAGAGTGCTAATTGACTATATGCAGTCTGAGAAACATTTGGCTTAAAACAAAGAAATTAAAGAAGAAACTCTAGGTGCTTTTTTTTTTGGAACTGATGATATTATCCATTGGCTATTTGAAATGTCATATGAGGCTTTAGTTGAAAAAAAAACTATAAAGGGATGAAAAAAAAAATCTCAGAAAAATTTCAGTTGAGTTCAACTGGGTAGAAGAAAAATCCGTCGATTTTTAGTTTAGCAATTTTTACGAAAAATATATATAGATAAGTTGGGACGCTAGGAGGCGCTGCTGAGGAGTAGACGCGTGGTTAGATAGTAGCAGGGAAAATAACGAAAAAGTCGAAAAAAACAGTAGGTAAAATAGTGTAAGAAAGTCCTGGAGGTGGAAAAAGAGGTAAGGCAAGTGGGAAGTAAATAAACTGAGAGTGAAAACGCAGGTGAGAAGGTAGGTGAAGTGGATAAAGTGTAGTGGCGATTTGGCGGTTAGGAAAAAATGGGCGATGAAGGAGGGCAAGAGGGGAGGGACGGCGTTGGATATAACCTATGGAAAGGAGGGGAGCAGAAAGAAAAGGAGAACGGAGGCATGGAAGAAAATAATGAGAGGTTATTAGTAGAGACACCTAGGATAGGAAAGGGAAGAAAAGGCAGGAAACCCAAGGCTGGTAAGGTAGAGGCAACGAGTACGGCGACGGAGAAGACAACAAGACGACTGGATGACTACTGGGGGAACGGAGAAGGGAAGGCGGTCGAAGGAGAGAACGCGACTGAAGCAGAGAATAGAACGGAAACAGTAGAGAGGAGAGACTCAGATGGCAAAGCAGAAGAGGAAAATGACGAGATAACGTTCAACATGGAAAGAATAGAGGAGAAAGAGACGCTCGGGACTAAAAGTCACCTGAAGAGAACCCCAGTAACAAGGAAAGAGAGAGAGAATGAGAATTTGGTGTCAGAGGAACAGGAAAAGGGAGCCTTGGAAGAAACAGCGCAGGAACCAGGCGGACGTAAAATTGGAAAAGGCAGTAAAGGAAGAGAAGCAAGGGAAGGCAGTGGAGAAGCAGGGGAAGGCAGTGGAGAAGCAGGGGAAGGCAGTGAATACGAGAGCACAGAGGAAAGGGTGTCAGAAGCAGATACGAACGAGGAAGTGTGGACTCAGGAAAGCATGAAGAGCTGGCTAAAAAAATGGGAGGAAAAACAGAAGGAGGAATGGGAACCAAGGATGTCAGATCTGGAAGGGTTAATGAGAATGGAGCTAAAGAGAGTCCTCAGCACGGAGTTGAGGTATGTACTCAGGAAGGAACGAGTGGCAGAAACGGGAACGAGGAACACAGAGGGAAGGGAACCGGGTGGAGAGGGATGGAGATGTGAAGACTGCGAGAGACAGAGGGAGAGGAGAACAGAGGAGTCAGGACCAAGGCAGGGGAATTTCAGGCAAACGTGGTGGAAGGATTGGGGAGAAAGTAATTACGAAAGAGTTGAGCAGGTGGGAAAGGAAAAAGACAAGGCTGAGTTTGAGATGAGAAAAAAGCATAATGAGGAGCAAAAAAGACAAGGAAAAGAAGCAACGAAGAGAGAATTCTAGAAGGCAGACAGGAGACCACACAAAGTCCAGAGATAAACACAAACGGTAGAAAGTCGACAGATAGCGGAACTGAGGGGTGGGGGGAAGGGGAAGGACCACAAGAGACCCAGGAAAAGATGGAGGAACCCACTAGATAGAGAGAGAAGACAGGAACAAGAAGGGAAAGCAGTAGTGGCAGCGAGAGTGTAAGTAGTAGAGGAAAAGGAAACAGAAACAGTGAAGGTGGGAAAAGAGGTAATGCCGAGGATTGGGGACAATGGAACAGTGAGCCAGAGCAACAAATGGAGGATGCACGGAACCCGCCACCGAGAGGCCTGTTCAGCGAGGAATGGGAGAGAGAACGAATGGAAAGAAGAGGAAGAAGGAAAAATATGGTGGTAAAGGGGCTAACTCTAATCTCCAGATCAAAAAAGGAGGAACTGGAGCGCTGATTCCAAAAGACTCTGAGAGTAGAAGTGAAAGTGGAAGGGCTAGAAAAAAGGCAGAAAGGAGGATGGCTGGTCAGAGTGGAAGACTTGGATCAGAAAATAATGGTGATGAAAGAAAAGACAAGACTGGGAGAAATGGGTTGGGGGGTATACATTGAGGACGACTTGACAGAAAGGCAAAGAGTGGTACAGGCCTGGCTGGAGAAGGAGGCGCGCAATTGGAGAAGAAGAGGCATACAAGCAAAGACAGCATACAACTCGCTAATGGTGGACGGAGCGGGACTAGAGTGGGATGAGGAGAAGGGGGAACTGAGACAGAAAGGGAGCACGGCAAGGAAGGGAAGGAGAACGCCCTTTTAAGTCAACGGCAGGAGAAGGAGAAGACGAGGAGAACAGGCTGCTAAGGATATGGCACTGGAACGTGGAAAACGCGGCAAACATAGGTAAGAATGAGAATCGTTGGGAAACAACGGACGTCGTTTTGTTCCAAGAAACACATTTGGAGGCGAAAGGTATGAAGAGAATGCGGGAGAAGTTGAACTCAAAATTCGAATGGTTCGGGAAAGAAGCCAAGAGAATTCATAAGAGGGGAAAGGCCAGCGGGGGACATCTAGTAGGCATAAGGAAGACATTGAAAGCAGACTGGATAGTAGAGGAATGGGAATATGGAATGAAACTGAGGATCCAAGAAAGAGAAAGCAGAGAGAGTTACAGGGTAATAACCATCTACAACAACGTCAGGAAAAACTTAAAAAGAGCACTGGGGAAGATGGACGAACTGGTGGAGGACTCGGAGGGGTCAGAGGAGAGACTGATTATCGTAGGTGACTTAAATGCAAGATCAGGAGAGCTACAGGAAGTAGCAGATTGCGGATGGAAAGAAGAGATAAGGCTAACAGAAAGGAAATCACAAGACAAGACGATAAGAGGAGAAGGGAAGAAGCTAATGGAATGGTGTGAGGAGAGGGCACTCTTAGTTCAAAATGGAAGGGCCAGGAGGGACGAGGAGGGAAAAATAACGTTTGTAGGGGAAGGAGCGGGACTGGGGAGTGTCTTGGATTACGTGCTGGTCAAGATGGAAGGAAACGAAGCACCGAGCTGGTTCATGGACATGGAGATGAGGAAACAGGAGGGATCAGACCATCTACCGATCATATTCAGGGTGGAATGGAACGAGGAGGAGAGAGTAAAGGCCGAAAAAAGAGAGACTCAACAAAAACGACTGAGATGGAAGGAAGAGAGGGCGGAGGACTTCAAGAAGAATTGGAGCAAAAGGTGGACAGAATCAGGAGGAGAGAAGGGACAGAACGTAGGGGAGAGATGGGAGAAACTGGTGAAGGTAACGACTGAAACAGCACAGGAGGTGAAGATGACGGTGAGCGGCGGACGAAGAGACCTGGCAGCCTGGGATAATGGGCAATATGAGAAAGAAAGACGGGTAATGTTTAAAAGCTTAAAGAAATTCAGGAAAAAAAGGGATTGGGAAACTAAAAGGAAATNAGAGAAGGGAAAGAACCTAGGGGAGAGATGGGAGAAACTGGTGAAGGTAACGACTGAAACAGCACAGGAGGTGAAGATGACGGTGAGCGGCGGACGAAGAGACCTGGCAGCCTGGGATAATGGGCAATATGAGAAAGAAAGACAGGTAATGTTTAAAAGCTTAAAGAAATTCAGGAAAAAAAGGGATTGGGAAACTAAAAGGAAATACAACCAGTCGAAGAAAAAGCTTTGAAAACTGAGGTCAGGGCTTGTGATGGAATGGATACAGGAAAAGCAGAGGAAAGTAGCACAGGGGAGGACAATGGCAGACTGGTGGAAGGCGATGAACTGGTTTAGGCAAGGGAAGAAGAGAGAGCAATAATGTGAAGAAGGAAGGGTGGCTGAGGCAATTCAAGGAACTACTAGAAGCAGAGGACGAGAGCCGGACGGAGAGAGAGTTAGTTGAGGAAACAGATGGAAGCGCGGAAAAAGATCAGGGGAGGGGACTTGAGCAACAAATAGAAGATGTCAAACTGGATGGAGATGTTACGGATTGGGAGATTTTGAGGGCAGTAGCTAAATTAAAGAGGGGGAAGGCAGCAGGAGAGGATAGAGTAACTGCAGAATTCTGGAAAAACTTACCAGAAGAGGGGATGGATGAGCTGAACGAAATAATTAAGGAACTATGGGAACAGGGGGAAATAATCCATAGGTGGAACTTGGCCACGATTTTCCCAATCCACAAGAGAGGGGATGTGAACGTTGCGGCAAACTACAGAGGGGTATCGCTTTTGGACATCGGCTACAAAATACTAGCATCAATAATGGCTGGGAGGTTGGGAAACTGGTTAGAGGAAGAGGAAAAGCTATCGGAGGCGCAGGCAGGATTTAGGAGAGAAAGAGGGACGATGGAGCAGGTATTGGTTTTAAACACACTAATTGGGAACAGGCTGAAGAAAAAGGGAGGGAAATTGTATGTGGCGTTCATAGATTTTAAGGCCGCTTTTGACAAAGTGGACAGGAACAGACTATGGGAAAAAATGAAAAGGCTGGGAATAAGGGGAAGGTTCTTGAGGATGACGAGGAAAATATACGAAGACACTAGGAATAGGGTAATCGCTGGAGAAGAGTTGACGGAGGAATTTAAAACGAGGAAGGGAGTGAGGCAAGGTTGTCCGCTGAGTCCTATCCTGTTTAACATCTTTATACAGGATATGGTGGCGGACCTAGAAAGGAGGGGCGAGGGGGGCACACCGATTAGCTAAGGAGGGAAGGTGAAAATATTTGCACTAATGTATGCAATGATGCAGCAATAGTTGCAGAAGAGGCGTCGGATCTACAAAAGATGCTGAAGACATTGGAGAAATGGGCAGATAGGAATCTAATGGTGGTGAGCGTAGAAAAAACCAAAATAATGATATTCAGGAAGGGAGGAAAAAGGAAACGAGAAGAATGGAGATACAAAAGAGAAAAGCTGGAAGTAGTAGGAGAATTTAAGTACCTGGGCTACTGGTTCACAACGGGAAACTCGTATGCAAAGCACACGAGGAAATTGGCGGGGAAAGCACAATCGATGGTGAATAAAACTTGGGGGGAAATGACGAGGGCAAAGCTGAAGAACCTGAGGAGGAGGCTATACTTCATGGGGGTGACGGTGAAGGCTGCGGCACTATATGGAGTAGAGCTATGGGGGTGGAAAAGGCAGGAGAATGTAGAGAGGGTGCAGAAGAAGTACATAAAGGCTAGCATGGGGTTGGCAAGAAACACACCGGACTATATTTGGAGAATGGAGGCAGGAACTTGTAGTGTGGAAGTGGAGGCAGTGAGGAGAGCGGCAGGGTTCTTGATCAAACTGAGCAAGATGGACGAGAGTAGATGGGCAAGGAAGTGCTTGAGGGAGGAACTGAGAGGAATAAAAAATGGACAGGCTACGAACTGGGGAAAGGAAGTGCAGAGGAAGCTGAGATCGCTAGGAGACGGGGTATTTCTGGAACTGCTGTGGGAAGGGAGAGAGGCAGAGGCGGAGGAAAGACTCCTGGAGTTGCTGAAAACCTTAGAGGACCAGGAAAAGCAGGAGGATTGTGAAATGATTGAAAGGTCGAGATACTGCGACTACTATACATAGAGAGTTGAAGGAGGACACAACGATGAGCGAGTATTGGGGGGATAGGAGGCTAGGGATAGAGCAGAAGGTGTCATCAGCAAGATGGAGATGCGGACACGTGCTGAGAGGAGGAAAGAGCGGCTTTGAAAACGACAAATGCAGGGCATGCGGAAAAAAGGCAGAAAGACTGGAACATGTGATAAGCTGCAAGGAATTAATGAGGAGATTAAGAGAGGAGGATAGGAGCTGGTGGAGAAAATGGAGGAGGAAGTATGGCAGAATCAACTGGAGGGAGAGGTTTCTGATGGAGTTAAGAGAGAAACCTGGAAAGAAAGGGTGCGAGAGATTAGCAAGGATCGAGAAGGCGCTGAAGGAAGCAGAGGAAGAAACCAAAGAGAGGACAAGGAGGGCTAGGAGTAGCTGAGAAGACAACAGTATAGGAAAAAGGGGGGACAGTGTAAAAAAAATGAGAAAAGCGACAAATAAGTGAGGGCGAACAGTGATACTAAATATTAGCTAATATAAAGGAGAATTAGGATAAAGGATGATAGAAAAAATGAACAGAGAAAATTTTATATAATTTGATATAACTGATGTTAATAGATATTAAGGAGAGGAGGAGGACTACGTAGGTGTAAAACAAACAAAAACATTTGTAACACCAACGATATGAATAAATAAAAAATAAAATATATAGATAAGTTGATGCGCCTCAATGAGACTTGGACCTGATTAAATTTTGAGTTGAATCGTTTCGGTAGTTTGTTAGTTATATAACTGAAACTAAAAATGAAAATTTATTGAATTTTTTTTGCCAGTCGATTACCATGCGCATAATCTTTTTTTCCGGAATCTGGGTAAATTACTTCATTTAGAGTAAGAAAACAATGAGCGATGAACCAAATTTTCAATTGTCAATAACAAATATTAAGGCGGGACCCCCGTAAAACTTTGAAGTCTGCGATTAGTGACGGGATCCACCGAACAACTTTTGATACATGATGGGGGTGATGAAAGAGTTGGAAAAATGATGGACCCAACCCATTTTGCCCCGTATTTTAACGTAAATCGTAATTTTGCGTGTTTTTACGTGAAAAATGCTCCTTGCACCATAGTTTTCATACGATCCAGGTTTTCTTTTCTTTAGAATGTTCGTCTGACTTCAAAGAATAAAATCACGTATGCTTTTTGCCTTACGTAGAATAGGTCATGAAATGATTAATTTTTTCAATTTATTTTTTCTGCAATTCCTTAAATTAGAAATCTTGAACAAACTCAAAATTAAAGAAATCGAGTTGGCAAAAAAGGCTGTGATTAGAAAAGTCTTATTTTGCAATTGAAATTCCGCTTATTCTTACTTATTGTGATGTTTCGATTTTTTAATAAATAGAAAGAAAACATTCTTCCTATCAATTCCAATCTGCAGGGGCACTGCTTGAGGAAGTTATTTCATATTGATAAATCGTGCTTCTCCAAGAGTAAGATTGAAGTAAAAATTTTCTACATTGGTCTAACATATATTGTATTACAACAAAGTTCAGGACTAGCCTTGTAATTCCTTTATTTTTCAAGGATTTAATTAGAAAACATAAGAAAATCGTTTCAATCAATTATGTATTCGTCATTTGAGATAGCTCAAAAATATATTTCAGTAAATGAATGCTTATTTTCATAACTTTGCACTATGGTTAAAAATCATGATGCTTACTCATGATTATGTATGTATTCATTCATTTGATTATTTGTTATTATTATAATGAATATTATTATCATTTCTTGCTGAATAAGATTCAGCTATAAAACCCGGTTTTGTGAGTATTGAGCGATAAATGGAGTTTTCATTAATTATACCCACGAAAATCTGCCCACAAAAAAGAAAAATGTATGGTAACAATTGGCTTTTGTTTGATTTTCCTGTCAATTTTTTTTTTCAACAAAAAATGTGAAGCTTTGACTAAGATTCACATGAGAATGTTTTGTGAGAAACTAAATTCAGCAATACTACGCATATTTGAGATTCAACGAAGAAATTGGATATATCCATTCAAAACAAATTTTCATTCCCTTTTTCTGAACCGTTCATGGTGGGATGAGGCAAAATTCAATTTTGCAACGAACAGCCTTGTCGGACAGCTCCGTAAAGTTGTCATTTGTGATTTCATTTTTTCATCAAAAGTTTTATTTGAGGGATATTTGACGCAAGCCCATTCGGTTTAAGAAACTGCACATTGGCTTCGTGAGGGATTTATATGTTTTTTCATGTAGAAGATGGTGAAAACCAAATAAAGTTGAAATATGTTCTCATATTTTCTGTAATTCACTGATTATTCAGTTGTTAGGAGTTATGAGCACTTTGTTAACTCAATGAATGAGAAAAAATAAAAAATGATTAAATAAATTAAATCTGAGCCAGAAGCATCCATGTGCTTATCAAGAGATCAGTATTGAAACCTTTTTAGTGACTTCATCCACAACAACGTGAGGATTTGGCTCAACGTTGATAAGTCAGGAAACCATGAGTCAGTTTATTTATAAATGATATTATTCTTCATCAATTTAATTGAGAAGAGTAGAAATCCGATATTCAGAGTTGGACTTTGGAGAGGGAATTTTTCCCCGAATATTGATTCAGTGAATCTGTTTTTGTTTTATAAAATACGAATTGTTCATTCGTAATTTTAATCAATTATTTATATTAAAAAACAAACGAATGTTTTTTGTGTCTTATTTACCTGTTGATAATACCATCTGGATACTAGTCAGGTTGAAGGCCAACTCCATTTAATTGGAATCATCGTTGCACTCATTGAAACATCCTCAGAATACATCTAGGGATGCTTCTTGTGTCCTTGGACACAATGATACATTCAGGATTAACAATGTTTGATCCCAATAATCTGAAGATTCTCAGTTTTAAAATATTTTGTCACTTTGACAGCGTCTCGAGAATTATTTCACGAGATGTTAAGATGATTTTCATCCGAAAATCAGGAAAAAACCTGATAAATGAGCGGGTGATTCCATTTTATTTTCTGTGGAAAGGAATCAAACTTTCCAAGGCACTGGTAGTCATTGCCTCCTTCGTGCAATCGTCACCAGTCAACAAATTATTATTATGAAGTTCTTCCATATAAACTAATTGAGAAAGATTATTAAAAATATCATAGTATTACAAACATTCATGTTTGTTTATTTATTTATTCATTATTTAATATTGCTGATTTCAGCTAGCGTTAACATCTGGCGTTCGCCAGTTAGCCCATTGTCAATGGTTTTGGTATTTAGTTATCAACGCACTGGTTGTCGTTGCCTCCTTCGTGCAAAAGTCACCAGCCAGGACGCGCAAACGTGACTCACTCATGTTGAGTACACGCAGCCGTAAGAGAGAAAAATCACAAAAGTAATTTTAACTCAAAGAATTGAATATTACCTTTCGAGGTTACATTGCACTTGTAGAGCAATAATTTCTCCAGTTGCGACATTTCTCGTAGGATTATTCCCTCATAAGACTCACTTCTTTTCATTTTAATATTTATTCACACTGTATAATGAAAAAGTTGATAATAAATTAATTTTGAGTAAATAAAGTTGCTCTCTATCATGTGTCTCTTTCGAGCACAAAAAGCGTTATGAAAACGACAGGTCTGTGGGAGCGCTACCAGGCCTTCATGGCACATTTTTTCGAATTGTTCTCTAAACTTGTGACTCAATCTGCATGATCAGCGGTACTACCAGTAAATATCAGGATTGTAATCCCGAGAACGAGACTGAACTATAATAATACTAGAATGAATGAACTATAATTGGAAAATAATTTAAAGAGAAACGGACTTACAAGCCCTTATCTTTGTTTTGACATTTTTAAATTTGAACAGCGAGATCTTTTATTATTCTCTCGATAAGTTCTTATTCTCGGTCGATTCTTTAAGGAACAATAATAATAATAGAGAACTCGACCGTAAATAAGAAGGGGAGGAATGATGAGATGATAAAAGAGAGAATGACAGAAAAGAAACAAACGGGGAGAATAACTATTCGTAGAAAAACTTTTTCTTCACATAATAATAACAAATAGGCGAATAACGAGGGTAGAAAACGGATTAGGATCGGCAGGAATTACCTCAGATATGTCCAAAATAATCGCCGGAATAATATCGAAATTCTCGTTATGGTCAAGGATCACTATGTTGTGTCGGGGAACTGGGGTATGTTCAGGTACCAGGACGACTCGAGAGACCCCTCGAAGACAGGCAGACGGAACACCATCACTTGAGAGAGCTCTACCAAAGCACTCAACCCACCAGGCAACACGAGAGGTATACATCCCAATGAGATCAGTGGTGCGGGAGACCTGGGAGCCTATTCTCGACCCAAGATTGCACGGTCGTATGAAAGCCCGTCGTGAACGGAGGCGCTCCGTGTGCGGTAGGGTCCGTACGGTTTGAGACCGTCGTATGCGACTTTGGCTCCGTACGCTCCCATGCGATTTTCACTCGGCATTCGGTTTCGTATGACTGTTTGACGCATCTTAACCTCACACTCTGACATTCCCCTGGGACTGTGATTATTTATACATTATGTTGTATATGCTCAGTACCTTTTGAAAATAACGTTTTCAACGCAGTAATTGTTACGTACTGTTATGTGAATAATTACAGTAATTTTTACGTAAATAATCACAGTCCCAGGGGAATGTCAAAGTGTGAGATTAAGTCGCGTCAAATCGTCATACGAAATCGAACGCCGAGTGAAAATCGCATGGGAGCGTACGGAGCCAAAGTCGCATACGATGGTCTCAAACCGTACGGACCCTACCACACACGGAGCGCCTCCGTTCACGACGGGCTTTCATACGACCGTGCAATCCTAGGTCGAGGATAGGCTCCCTGCCTCCACAGCCACCATCACCGAGATTCTGGAACCAGAGAGATCTCTGGAGATTATGGATTGTACCTAGTCAGTCGACACCTTGGCCTCAGTGGGAGACATAGGACCGCTAATTCCCCAAAACCAACTGATTCCTTTCCAGGCATACCAGCGACGGCCCATGCCTAGAGTCCACGTAGCTCGAGCCACACCTGAAGGGTGGCACATGGTCAAGCCACATTGGGGTGAACAGATGGTTATTCCCGAATATTGAGCACGGAGAGACTTAGGTGGGTGGTAATCTAGTCGATCCAGGCCTAGAAGGAAGGCAACGACCAGAGCCGGGGATGCAAGTCTTAATTTTTAATAATAACTTCAGGACCAAGACATTGGTCCATCTAAACAATTATTGTAGTTTTCTTAAGAACCTTATGTGAGGGTTGGGCGATAGGAATAGAATTAACTCTTACCGATAATGAAATAATTTTAAGTCCATGCAACCTAATTGCATTATTAATATAATGAAAGAATTCCTCATAAAGCAGGAGTCATGGGCCATATGGCAGGGAAATTGATAGCCCATCAGGCATAAGCAGACCATCAAGTAAGGTCTTGGATTAAGTTTTAAGAGTTTTGTTACGATTGTATCCCAAGGGATAACAATAGTTTTATCAAGAGAGTGTGACGTATTGGGATCGACCAATACGTGGATTTAGATGTACTAATTTTAAATCTTCGAGTATCTGAATGTTGGGAACGAGAAATATGATTTCTCTTTCCTGTCATCCAGACACTGATCAGCAATCCCACGGTGTCATTTGGACATCTTGGTGAGCACACCCACGGTTAGGCAGAGTCCAGGTCAGGTGTATTGAACTGTTTGACTGTTTTAGTCCATGTCAATGACGACATAAAGTAGTATTGGTAAAGCTAACGGTAAGACTGCTTAGCTAAGCAACTTGGGCCCTTGACGAGCTTTGACGAGTTTCGGGGACTCTGACAGAAGCTGAGTATGATCAGGAGCGAAACAGCGGATCTCCGAGCTCAGGCCTTAAGCTCTAGAAACGAGTCGAGGTCGGAGTGACGACCAAGAATAAAAGGATTACAGTGCAGGAATAAAAATAGTAAAAAGGAAACTCTCATAGAGTTTTACCTCCGGGTAAAACTCTAAAACGTCACAAATATATTTATATTTTTATAAAATATACTACAATTTTATATAATTATTTTTATAATTATTATTGTTAAAGAGGTATCTGTATTATCGACATACTCATCTAACGGTTGTGAATGGAACTAGGTAATTGATGTACTACTTTATCGATATTGATCTTGGCGGATCGCTTATTCACTGCTGTATCGTTTCGATTACTCCCTCTTGAATAAATCACTACTTTGTTTATTCCTAAACTCTGCAGATTATTCTAGTTTAACAGGTTATGGGCCCAGAGTTTGTTAAACATGTCAGAAGTTGTTATTTTGAGTCGACGTATGTTTGAAGAGAAGTAATTCAGTTTTTTCTATTTTTGCAACAACGTGGTAATCCAACCAGGCGTCGGAGTCTAATATGAGTCTAACGTCTCTTTGTGCCGCTGATCGATTCAATCACAAAAATTACGAGACTTGGCGAATGCAAATGAGAAGTTTGCTAGTTTACAATGGTTATTGGGAAAATGTCAGTGGTCAGTCGCCTATGCCTGTTGCCATTGCAACTAATTTTAATGTGTGGTTGGCAAAAGAGGGTAAGGCACTAACACTTATAACGATGGGTGTCACACCATGACAGTTGAAAAATTTGAAAAATATCAATCGAGTCAAGGAGGCTTGGGACAAGTTGGAGTCTGTGCATCGTTCTAGTGGGCCTGTACGACAGGCAGCCTTGTATCGTGAGTTGTCTCGTATGAAGAAGGATCCCAATGTAGATATGAAGAGTCATGTAGACGCTTTTGTTGGGAAAGCGGACCGGCTTGCAGAGACTGGGATCACTGTAGATCCCAAATTGTTGCCGAATTTGTTGTTGGATACGTTGCCAAAGGAATATGAAGTTTTTGTTGTTACAATGGAAGGAAGGGATGCTCTCCCAGATGTTGATGTAGTTCAAGCAAAATTGCTTGAAGAGGAGAGTAGACACTCGGCATCATCAGTTCAGAGTACTGTTGGTGCTCCAGTGGGGGCATTTTATGTCAAACAGGGTGGTTACAATAATAAAAATCAGGCTAAAGACCCTGGAAAGGTTAAAAAGTATCGCTTCAGGGGAAATGGTAACTCGTGTGGCAAATATTGTCACATGGCTGGGGATTGTCGTGGCTTATCAAGTAGTAACAACAATAATGGTACCAATTCGTCTTATAAGAATGCATCGGCTCATACGGCTGATCATCTGGATTGTGAAGGCATTGTTGATGCTCTGATTGTTGAGTAGTGTTGTTTCAATACTGAGGTGAGTGATGCAGGTTGATGTCTTGACAGTGCAGCATCAGTGCATATGTGTAATGATCGTATGCTTTTCTCAAATATTTGTTTGATTTCTGGAGGTGCCGTTCAGACAGTTGGAGACGTTATGTGGGAGATTGGAGGGATCGGAACCGTAAATATTGAGGTTATGGTTGGAGATTCGAGTCGTCAGTTGAGACTTGAGAATGTTTTGTGGATCCCTGGATTGAGAAAAAATTTGGTGTCTGTATCCAGAGGAGCAGATCATGGTCATCAAGTATTTCTGGGAATGGATTTCGGAGAAATAAGGCGCGAGGATGGTACTGTATTGATGAGAGCACAATGAGTTGGAGAATTGTATGTTGTCGGTCGTGGAATGTCTGCGACAGCAGTTTTATCTGAGAGTTGCCAGGTTAGTGATTTAGAACGCTGGCATCAACAGTTTGGTCACCTGAATGTGAAGGATTTGTGTGCATTGCAAACATCAGGTATGGTAGAGGGTTCGAATTTAAAGTCAAAACATCAGAAGTTGGACTGTATTGTTTGTAGTAAAGCAAAAATACACAGTTTACCATTCAAATCTGCTACTACGAGAGCTGATAGAGTACTTGGTTTGATTCACACAGATATTTGGGGACCAGAGAAAGTTCAGTCGTTTGAAGGTTCCAAGTATTTTGTTACTTATATTATTGACAAGTCTAGATATACTGAGGTTGTTATGCTGCATCGACGTTCAGATATTTTGGAGGCTTTTAACAGGTTTAAAAGTCGTGTGGAGACCGAGACTGGTCAGAAGGTTGTGAAAATTCGCAGTGATAATGCTTGTGAGTACGTCTCTAAGGAATTTACAGCTTTGTTGGATGAATCAGGTATGCGGAGGAAGTTGACAGTTGAGTATACCCCGCAACAGAATGGTGTGGCAGAGAGGGCTAACCGAACTTTAGTTGAGATGGCAAGGTCGATGATGCTTCTGTCGGATTTGCCAAAATACTTGTGGGCTGAGGCGTTGAATACTCCAACGTACAGGCGTAATCGATGTCCAACAGAGGCTTTGGAACGTAAAATGACACCGTTTGAGAGCTGGTACGGTTGTAAACCAGATGTGAGTCATCTGAGGGTGTTTGGCAGTACTGTGATTGTATTGAGGAAGGGTTCAGGACAAGGTAAATTTGAACCGAAAGGCGAAGAGTTTGTCCTGATTGGTTACAGTAATGAGGCCAAGGCGCATCGACTCACGACCTTAGGAAACGTGTCATTGTTAAGAAACGTGATGTGATTTTTCATGAAGACTCTGTGAATGGCATTCATGGTATTCAGTTGGATGGACAGTCAGGTGGCAAGTCTCAAGATGGAGTGCAGGAAACTTTGAGTGAATAGCCTGTATTAGGTCAATTAAATATGGATGCTGGTGAAAATGAACTTCACCATGATGGAATTGGCGATGGTGTTTTGCATGAAGAACGGGTAGATCGTGGTGTTGATGACACTGGTTTCTTTGATGGTACAACTCTGGATGGTTCCAACAATTTTCCATTAGATGATCAAAATGGTGATGCAACTCCTTTAATTCCTGAGGACGGGGTTGTAGAAAGAATATATGTAGCTCCAGAGGTTATTAGTGAAAATTCGTCGCCTGAGTTTCATGATGATGTAGATGTGGAAAATTTGGCAGAGAGGTGGAGTGAGAGAACTCCCACAGCTGCTACGCCTTGATCAGGACGTTCAATATCACGTGGATGTGGACGGCCTTCACTGCTCAGGAATGGTGAGAGGGGGAGACCGAGGAAGATTTATGAAGCTGCTGAAGAGTTTGCTACTTTGACTACAGAAAATTCAAGTCGAGCTCCATTGACTGTTAATGAGGCAATGAGGTCAGCTCACTGGAAAGAGTGGAAGGAAGCTTTGTGTGCAGAGTATGATTCACTTATGGAAAATGGGACCTGGGAGTTGGTTGATCGACCCGAAGGGAGGAGAGTAGTGACTTCAAGATGGGTTTTTCGAGTGAAAATAAAGCAAAATGGTAGCATTGATCACTATAAGGCAAGACTGGTGGTTCGTGGATGTGAGCAGCAGTTTGGAGTGGATTATGAGGAAGTTTTTGCTCCAATAGCTCGATGTGAGACCATCAGGACTTTTCTGGCTTGCAGTGTTGAAGAGGAGATGTACGTTCACCAGGTGGATGTAGTCACGGCTTATATACAAGCAGATTTATCTGATGAATTGTACATGGAGCAGCCACAGTTGCTCGTCAAGGCTGGTCAGGGAGATAAAGTTTATCGTTTAAAACGTCGACTTTATGGGTTGAAACAAGCTGGGCGTGAGAGGTATCGAAAGTTGAATAATGCTCTACAGAAGCTTGGGATGAAGAGTTCAGGCAGAGATCCATGTTTTCACTAAGATGAATGGTGAGATCAAGATTATTGTAATTATTTATGTTGATGATTTGTTGCTTGGCTCAAATGATTTAAAATCTCAGATGAAAATGAAAAGATTATTGAGTTCTACATTTAAAATGAAATATCTTGGTCCAGTGAAGGATATACTTGGTATGCATATTGAACGAGGAGATCATACTGGGACCATAAAATTGTCACAGAAGAAATATGTTAATTATTTGTTGGTGACTTTTAAAATGGAGAATTCAAATCCTGTACAGAGTCCATTGAAGAGCGGCTTGAAATTGTGTAAAGAGATGTCACCAAAAACTGACAAGGAGGGGAAAGAGATGGAGGGAAAACCCTATCGTCAGTCAGTGGGTGCATTCGTGTATTTATCCAATGCTATGCGGCCTAATATCTCGTTTGCTGCCAATATGTTGAGTCGTGGATACCCGCTTATGGCCTTGAGTGATGCAGATGGAGCTCAAGATGCTGATAGACGTGTATCTAATACTGGCTATGTTTTGATGTTAGCTGGGGGTGTGATCAGCTGGGAGTCAAGAAAGCAGGTGTCTGTTGCTGTGTCGACGATGGAAGCCGAATATATGGCTGTATCACAGAAAGTAAAGGTGTTGGGAAGGCTGATTGAAAACATGGGTTTTTCCAAGTTTATACCAGGACCCACAGTTTTGTACCGTGACAGTCAGAGTTAAATTCATCTCAGCAAGAATTACGTGTATCACGGTCGTAGTAAACGTATTGACACTCGTTACCACTATACTTGAGAGGTGCAGCAGGATAAGAAAGTCGTGGTTAAGGAACTTCCGCAGTAAGTATACCTGGTGAAAATTTCGAAATGGTATAAAGACGCAATATTTGGATCATATGTTGTTGAGCACATTCAAAAACTATTCCCAAAATTTCAAGTACCTTGTCCAGCCCATTTTCGAGATATACATCGTCAAAAATGGAAAAAATACAAAAATTGAATATTTGGCGATGCATATCTCAAAAATGGGGTGGACCAGGGACTTGAAATTTTGGGAATATCTTATTAATGTAGTCAACAACATATGATCCAAATATTGCGTCTTTATACCATTTCGAAATTTTCACCAAGTATACTTACTGCGGAAGTACCTTAAATACATTTCTACGAATAGTATACTGGCTGATGTGATGACAAAGGGCCTTGGAACAACGAAGCATTTGAGAAGTTTAGAGCAGCTGCGTATGAAGTGATGAAAATCATAATAGAATGAGAAAGGGTTGATATCTTTGATTATGCATGAGTATGAGTATTTCGTTAGGGGGAGTGTTAAAGAGGTATCTGTATTATCGACATACTCATCTAACGGTTGTGAATGGAATTAGGTAATTGATGTACTACTTTATCGATATTGTTCTTGGCGGATCGCCTGCTCACTGCTGTATCGTTTCGATTATTTCCTCTTGAATAAATCACTACTTTGTTTATTCGGAAACTCTGGAGATTATTCTAGTTCAACAACTATTATGATATATAATTTTATTTATACATACATGGATACAAATGAAAATTATAAATGTAACAAATATTTAGGCATACATACATAATAACTATATAAAATAAGTATGGTATTTAAGTTTAAGAAGGAATTATTCCTAAATTATTCATGGCGGAATAAAAAACGTTACATTCTTTTTTTAAAAAAAGAGGATTTTTCGACGCAACCTGTATTATGGAGAATGAAAAAAGGAAGATTGTATAAAAAAATTCTGAGTAGGTTTATCTTTTCGTTTCTTTTTAATTAATCATGCAAATTTCCGCTTATACAATTTTATGAACGTTATTTTGTTCTTTACCCCTCACCCTGTTGACAATGTCCTAGCGAACAAAGAAAGTTGTATTCGTCTATATTAAACTCTCAAAAATACGGGTATGAAGTCTCATCGTGTTTTGCCGGTAATCTGTTGAATAAATTAACGACAAAAATAATTGGCGCAATGTCTATCACTATCCAACATACGCCGTATTTGATGTTTCGTCTCTCTCTCGAAAATAACCTCGCCAACTTAGCCATTTTACGTTCCACTCATTCGCGCGGCCATCCCCGTTTTGCCTTCGTGAGGAGACACATTCATTAAAAATTTTGGTTTTCCCAGGATACATTGCTAATTGAAAAAAATGGAGTGTTTATCAAATCTGTTCGACGACGGGCATGGAAAAAATTGAAAAGAAAAGAAAAATGAAAAAACAAAGGAATAATTTTTCCTCACCTTGCTTTTTTTATATTTTCCGTAAAAGAGTCACTTTAACGAAGAAAGAAGAGGTGCAATGGAAGAAAGGGGTACAATGTGCGATTTCAAACTTTATTGAAAACTTTATAACATTTCTGATAGTGCAAAAATTGTAGACGAAAAAATCCTATTGAAGAAACAAAAAAATTTGGCTTCCCCTCTGAAACATTCGTAATTCAATTTTTTATCTAGTTAAAAATGTCAATGAAAAGAGGAAATATTTCGTAAGGGTGAAATCGACAATTTTGTATATGAGAAATGGCCGCGAAATTATAAAAGTTTTTTTACTATTTTTCAGCGGAAAGTATACTCCAAAAGAAGTAAAATGAGCACAGCCGGAGCACTGTAACTCAATTGTTGGCGGAGAAGTTGAAGATTTTTTTTCTTGTAGAGATTTCTTTTTTTATTTTAATTTGACATGTTTGTGACACTTAATATAACTGGTCATTTGATTCAATAGGACGAAAATCAATTTGATTGCAAGAGGATGATTCTTTATTTGAATGTATTACTTACCCCATTCATTTATTTTTATTAAGGTTAACCGTTACATACAGGTCATGCACAGATGGAGAAAATTATCCGGATAACTCATGTGTTCAGAGAGCCACTGCAGAGGTGTATCCAACGGAACATTAATTCCGTGCGTTATAAATTCAAGATTCTCTTGATTCGGGAATACTTCATTAAGTAACTGTCTCAATGTTTTTCTTTGGCCGTCTTCGTTGACCGGTTTTACTAATTTCTGCACATATTTCTCCTCACTGATGTAACATCGAAAAGGAATATACTTGAAACCGTCATCTGGACCGTTAGTTTCCATTAATCGGCGGTTCACTGCCCAGAATTGATCGAATTTGTCGTTCAGAAGACCAAGCCACAATTGGTTGTGATCTTTTTTTTGCATACTGGAGACTATAGTCCCTCGGTGCTTTAATACATCAGATTCCTTGATGCATGAAAGGAAGTAAGACTCGACGACTTCTCTGAAATAATAAAATTAAAATTCAAGTGTTTAGAAGTTTATAGAATCGCCGCACAGAAAAACTTAAACGTAAATTACGTTTATCAAATGTAATTTACGTTTAGGTTTTTCTGTGCGGCGATTACGTTTGATAAACATAATTTACGCTTAACGTCAATATGATGTCTGGTGGCTTTTTTTCGTCATCAAAATCGAAATTTCAACATTTTCTAAAAACGTCATTCACGCCTAAATAAAGCATCTTTAACATTTATTAAAATGTATTTCACGTTTAATAAATCGTAATTTACGACATTAATGAACGTATTTCACGATTTTCTTATGCGTAGTTTGTGAAAAAATCATCGTCTTTTGCGCTCGAAATAGCTGTGTTACACATTGAGGCATGATTCATTTCAAATCAACTATTGTCTATAATATTAGGAAAGTAATGTAATGAGTTCATTCGATTTCTTTTCACACTAAGTTTTCTCGGCATATTTTAAAATTAACGGAGATAACAAAATTAGTTAGTCAGAGACCATTCTTGGGTGGAGAATGATAGATATAAAAAAGTTCTTGAAGAAATTTTAGTCTAGTCGTTATTTTCAGAAATAAGGTTGGGTAAAATTCTCCTTTCACTACGCACGAAATTCAACAAATGCCGTAAATACGCTTGGAATAAAACCGATTGATCTTGAAGTGAAATAATTTTTCTATTCCAGGAGCGTTTACCTATGGACTTTTGCATAGATCAATTAATAACAAGAGCTGCATACCATGCTAATTTTTAATCCATTAATATTATTAGGTGTATGATTTAATCCCCGGCTTTTTTCGATAATTTTGACATTTATTTATAAAAAAATGAATACAGATCTAATCTTGAAAATAGTCGCCGTCACTTTGCACGCGTTTCTCCCATCTACCGGGCAATTGTCGAATTCCGGCTCGGAAAAAAGATGGTGATTTTGACTGCATGAAGTCATCAATGCTCTGCCGGACTTCTTTAGGAGATTGGAAATGGGTATCCAGCAGGTGATGTTGTAGCGCCCGAAGAAGGTGATAGTCAGAAGGCGCATGGTCTGGAGAATACGCCGCATGTGGGAGAATTTCTCAGCCCAACGTGGAGATAACGTTCAGGGTTTCTTTTGCTGTGTGTGGCCGCGCGTTGTCCTTCAGCAAAATTACTCGCCTCGTACCACTACCAGTAAAAGGTCTCCCTTCCTCAATAGCATCATTCAATTTCACCAGTTGGTTCTGATAACGCTTAGCAGTAACGGTTTCCCCTGTTCAGTACCTCATAATCAGGGACAGGAAAAGCGCTCAACTAAAAGTGTAAAAAAGGGACCCGTAGCTGAAACAAAATCTAGTGTGAAGTTGGTTCTAACCAAATGTTCATATTTTTCGATTTTCGAACAGAATATTGTATTTAACGGTTAGAATGGATTGAAATGGGTGTATAATTGGAGAAATGCGAGGATAGGAATGCAAATAATTGAGTTGTGTATGGAAAAAATGAAATTTGAATTACGTTTAAAGAATAATTTTCAGAGGTTAATATCAAAGGCGGAAATTATGCCTAATATTGTGGTACATTACATTACCGCAATACGATTTCAGGTAATGTAATGCGGTACATTACATTACCTGAAATCGTAATGTAATGTACCCTTGTAAGATGGATAAACAGGGAGAGAGATGGTCCAACAAATAGACAGGCAAACAGACGGACAGACGAACAGAGAAGCAAATAAACAAGCTGACGGACAAATAGATAAATGAATAGGCATGCGGACAGATGGACGGGCAGACAGACAGATGGACGTACAAGGAGACCGACATACACGGATGGACAGACAGCCAGATAGACGGACAAGCAGATTGACAGATACATGGATGGGCAGACAGACAGATAGACGTACAGACTGACAGGCAGCCCCACAAGCGAACGAATAGACAGATAGATGAGTGTACAGACAGACAGATTAACAGATAGATGGATGGAAGGACAGGCGTTATATCCATCGACATAGATTGAAAGTGAATTTATATCTTAGTTTTTATCATTTTGAAATTTGTCACAAATCGGACGTCCCATGATGGTTGAAACAAACGAGTCTGAATTCATGGAATGATATATTGAGAAGATTGTCTGAATTTACCTTTAACGGAGTTTGCAAATGAAGGCATAAAAATAATCGTCGTTTCGATTCATATAATAATTCGCAAAAATTATGTCTTTTCAGAAAATACAAATTCTAACAATTTTTTTGTATACCATAATTTGAAATAGTTCAATCATAGCTTAAAATATTTGTATTAATACCATACCATCGGAATTGGCAGACCATTAGCATCATTACATGTGTCGGCTTTTGGTGGGCCTAATACCGAACTATCCCACTTCATACAAACCAGCGGCCCACTACATCGTCCTCCCTCGTATTTCATCTTTTTTTAACGGGCTGTCCATTGTGGAGAACTCGTTGGAGCATCTAATAGAGTCATTGATTGGTTATTATTTCGAAAATTGAATGAACCATCATAATTCCAATCTCTCCCGTTGTCAAATAATCCTTGGTACAATGCAACCAATTTTGGAATTCCTGTTATTCATTCAGATTTCCAAATAATTCCGAAATTGCAGTTCCATTGACTCCTCAAAACTTTCTGCACAATGGATACCCTATCGTGAATGATGTGATGACAATCATTCGCCCTATACAAAAGATTTTGAATTCATAGAATGATATATTGAGAGGATTGTTTAGATTTTCCTTTGACCGAGTTCGAAAATAAAGGTATACCAATAATCGTCATTTCGATTTATATAATAATTTGCAGGAATTTTGTATTCTCAGAAAATACAAATCCCAGAAATTTTTTTTGGATATCATGATTCAAAATGGTTGAATCATAGAAATTGGAATTCGATTGTGTGGAGGTTTAGTAGTTGGATTTCTGGGATTTGGATTTTCTGAGAATACAAAATTTCTGTATATTATTGTATAAATCGAAACGACAATTATTGCTATACCTTTGTTTTCGAACTCGGTCAAAGCGAAATCTAAACAATCCTTTCAATATCTCATTCTATGAATTCAAAATCTTTTGTGCATTGTTATATAGGGCGAAGGATTATCGTCATATCATCCACGATAGGGTATCCATTGTGTAGAAAGTTTTGAGGAGTCCAATGGAACTCCAAATTCGGAATTATTTGGAAATCTGAATGAATAACAGGAATTCCGAAATTCGTTACATTGTACCAATGTGTTATTTTACAATGGGAGAGATTGGCATTGTGATGGTTCATTCAATTTTCAAAATAATAACGAATCAATGACTCTATCAGATGCTCCAACGAGTCCTCTACAATGGACACCCGGTTAAAAAAAGATGAAATACGAGGGAGTACGATACAGTGGACCGCAGGCTTCTGTGAAGTGCGATAGTTCGGTATTAGGCCCACCAAAAGCCAACACATACAGCTATGCTAATGGTCTGCCGATTCCGAAGGTATGGTATTAATACAAATATTTTGAGCTATGATTGAACTATTTCAAATCATGGTATACAAACAAATTTTTAGAATTTGTATTTTCTGAAAATACAAATTTTTTGCGAATTGTTATATGAATTGAAACGATTATTTTTATGCCTTCATTTTCGAACTCCGTTAAAGGTAAATTCAGACAATCTTCTCAATATATCATTCCATGAATTCAAACTTGTTTCTTTCAACCATCGTGGGACGTCCGATTTGTGACGAATTCCAAAATGATAAAAACTGTAAATTCAATTTCAATCAATATCGATGGATAGAACGCCTGTCCGTCCATCCATCTATCTGTTAACCTGTCTGTCTGTACACTCGTCTATCTATCTATTCGTTCGCTTGTGAGCCTGCCTGTCAGTCTGTACGTCTATCTGTCTGTCTGCCCATCTATGTATCTGTCAATCTGCTTGTTCGTCTATCTAGCTGTCTGTCCATCTGTGTATGTCGGTCTCCTTGTACGTCCATCTGTCTGTCTGCCCGTCCATCTGTCCGCATGCCTATCCGTTTATCTGTCTCTCAGCCAGCTTGTTTATTTGCTTCTCTGTTTGTCTGTCCGCCTGTTTGCCTGTCTGTTTATTTGTCCATCTCTCTCCCTGCTTATCCATCTTGCAAGGGTGCATTACATTACCTGAAATCGTAATGTAATGTACCGCAATATTAGGCGTAATTTCCGCCTTTGATATTAACCACTGAAAATTATTCTTTAAACGTAATTCAAATTTCCTTGCATCCTTGCATTTCCTCAATACACCCGTTTCAATCCATTCTAACCGTTAAATACAATATTCTGTTCGAAAACCGCAAAATATGAACATTTGGTTAGAACCAACTTCACTCTAGCTTTTGTTTCAGCTACGGGTCCCCTTACACTTTTAGTTCAGCCTTTTTCCTGTCTCTGCTCATAATAGATTACACCTTTGGAATCCCACCAAATACACAACAACAATTTTTTCCCGTAAATATCCGGTTGTGCAGTACTCGTTGACGGCTCCTCCGGATAAACCTATGACTTTCGTCTCTTATGATTGTCGTAAAATATCCACTTTCCGTCCCCAATCGCAATTTTATGTATAATAAAAAGTCTTTTTGTTTGAATGTGGACAGCACATGGCCATTTCATAGCGTCGACTTCTATTTTCTGAGGTAAGATGATGGGGCACCCAACGACCTTCCTTCTGTATCCTCCCAATTCTTATTAAACGCCTCGAAATAGCTGATTGAGTCACTCCGAGAGTATCAGCAAGCTCCTGTTGTGTTTGACAGGAATTTTCATTGAATAGGTTATCCGATTCCTCGTCCTCAACATTTTTGGTTGCCCAGGACGTTCTTCATCCTGGGGATTAAAATTTCCATCCCGAAATTTTTTAAACTGCTTTTTACATGTGCTGTAAGATACAGCACTCTCCCAAGGCGAGAACAAATCATTTTTGTGTTTCTGCAGCATTTTTTCCAAGTTGGAAGGTGAAAAGAAGGAAGTGCCTCAAGTGCTGCTTGACGAATATTTTTATTTACTGTTTTTTGAGGTTGTGTTAATCAGACCACAATCGGACTTGAGTGGTTTGATAGCTCACCGATGGTGCTTCAAAACGCTCTTTATTGCGGGGAATTTTTTCAATTTAAATAGGTGTTCTAATCAACTTAATCTAGGGGCTGAGAATTACGCCATACACCTAATAATTCAAACTTATGAACAGCGATTTTTTTTTTGTGGAATGCACTTAGTTTGTTTGTCGCTTTCTTCGGTGGATTGAAATTTTGATTCAATTACTCAAATATACTCTAATTATACATCAACACGGTATAAAACCATCACATTTCTATCGCTTTATTCAAGTCTGTTTCGAAAATATATAATTACGGATAGGTATGGGAATGGAATTAAGGGGGGACCAGGGTGAAATTTGAAAGGCTTCACTTGATGAAATTAACTATCGAACGAGTTTCGATATATCAGGCAGTACCAAAAAAACTGAGAAAAATGTTTGACGCAACCTATTTCATCCCGTACATCAGGTGAAAACGGCGTTTTTCGTGTCTTTGGCTTTGAAATGCTCCCCGCACCACAATTTTTATCTGATTCAAACTTTTTTTTTCAAACTTTGCGTTAATTCCATAGAATAAAACTAGATATTTTTTCGATTATCTCAATTAGATCATAGAACAAACAGGAGGTCGAGCCATCCGACAGAAGGGAGGTGCCTATCCGTTACATTTTGCGTTACGAGCCTCTTTCTTTTTTTATTTCTACCAATTCCATTGTTAGCAAGCTTTCGAATAGATCTGTAGTAATTCCCTATCCTTCTGACAGGCGTACAATCGTAATCACATGCTACCGATCTTTACAGAGAAATATTTAACCTTTTAATAAAAAAGATTCATACAAACGCATCAATATCTCCGAAGCTGCTCAGCCGGTTGCGCTCATCCAAAACACCAACTTTCAGTGTTGTAAGAGCTATAATCATACCAAATTTCAACTTGCTATTTCTCTTTTGCTTTTCAATGGAAGTCTTGTTTTTGACTGATTATTCGATTTTCTAATTTTAATTGCAAATGGTCTAGAATGGTATGAAACGTGAAAAAATGATGTTTTTAGGGTCATGTTTGTATGTATCTGACAACATGCGTTTTTGGTGATTGATTTTTAGAAAATTCAACATAAAAACGGTGAAAGTTGTAAATAAAAATCTAAAATTTTGGCTATCATCAATTCCACCGAAAATTAGAGAGTGTGAAAATTGGATGATTACAATGCTTCCGTTCGGATGCAAAAATAAGGTGGAAAAAACTTGGAAAAATCATATGGAAGAATTTCTAAATAAAATTTCTCAATAGGAAATTATTCATCTAGAAAAAATGAAAATTTTCAAAAAATCATAACTTCCTCAATTTTCAATATTTTTCAATGATTTTTTTTCAAAATATTTGTTCAAAGACCAATTGAGAAGATCCCCGTCATCGAATTTTTTGGCCTTGCGTTTTATTGTGGAGCTATGTATTTATCTTCATATTGAGATATGCGGTAGCGTATCGGCCAAGAAATTTTGATTCCGAACCTAGCTGTTTGCATACCCGCAAAATGCATATGCTTCGCATATTTTTCGCCGCGCTGTTCGCATATTTGGATACGCCCTCTACCCTTTCTCTAGTCCATAACCCCTTATGGGGAAGTGCGCATACCCGATTGCGCACGTCATCTGATTCAAATTTTATGAAGCTTTGTAATCGTTCAAATTTAAGTGTCCATTTTTTTGTATTAGGGTAAAGGTGGTCTAAAGAGCGAATATGCGATTTTTAGATAATGTATGTATATATGTACTAGAGAACGGGCGCTTCGCGTCCGTCGCTAGATTATATTATATTATACTAATTTATTTTATTGTTTTCTTTCCAATTTTTCTTCGCGATTAGATTCAATTAAATTTATTGGATTCTATTCCCATTGTAGTATACAAGTTATGGGAACAGTTTTTCTCATTTTCAAATGAAAAGATATTGATGACAAATAATATGGACAGTATTGATACTTTTTGTTGGGATGGTGATCGATTCGCAAGAAAATAAAAATTTCGATTTTTCAATGTCTCCGGAAAGTTTTAAAATTGATATATTTTTTAAAATAATGAAAGAATATCCATCAATTCAATTTCTGTCCTCACATTCTGATGAAATACATGAAAAAATAGCAAAGAATAAAAATCGGAGATGAAAAATTTTATCGGATTAATATAATGTAATAATAACATGATAATGTGATCATTTTTCTTGATTTTTTTCTCGAATTTTTCTTCTAAGGAATTCATCGAATTTCATGAATTTTTCCATGAATATAGACTTTAATAAGCTCTATTCATTGACACCAATTAAAATTTAATATTTCATACAGATTTTAAAGAAATTATATTTTTTCAAAAATCAATTTTTCAAAGATCACTCAAAAAATGCTCACTAACATGGAATTAGTCAGGCCTCAAAAAATTAATAACAATACCCTCCTGGTTCTATCAGAATATGATGGGGGTCACACAATTCATTGTTGAGTTACAACACATTATTTATCTGATTTCTATAAAGTCTATTCTCCGGTCGCCATTCTGGCTCCATTTGAGTTTTAGCATTCGAGCCTTTGACTTCGGGACGCGGCACTCAGTGATATTTGACCCAATCTCTTGATTCTTTGTAATTGAAAATTTGTTTTATTTATTTGTCTCTTTACCGATTGTTAGAGTTCCAAGTCGGTAATTCGGAAGAAATAGCACTTGCGAGACGAATACTAAATAATATTCTTTATTTAATCTCAACTCTTAGAAAGACAATTCAATGTGTTCATTCTGATACGGAAGGTATCAGGTGAACCGCGATAAGAATCGGTTAAGTTACTGGCCAGAGCCATCAGTCTCTCGAGTATTTATTACAACGAGAGGCTATGATGTCTTGGCCATTGCCTCATATCTGCATGGTGTTATCGTAACACCATGCAATTGAGCCCAGTGGAAATGCTGATGCATGATCCACTGGCTTACTTATTAATGCGAATATACGCGCTTTATAATGCACGTATATTCTGGATAAGTATATTATTTGCTTAATTCTATGTTTTTATTCCAAAATATGTGCTACATTTGTTCGCTCATTTTTCGGAATGATTAAGTAATTATGCTCCACTTTGTGGGGCATAACATCCCTCCCTGTAGGGGGAAGAAAATTATCATTTTGATAATTTTCTTCTCTGATTATATACATTTCAGTACATCGCTATTTTTTGCAATTTTCCCTTAATCTAATCAGCCCTCGATGACTGTCGCTTTAAGCGATGATCCTCTCTTGGGCGTCAGCCACGGCCTCCTAGACCTTTTATACCACCAACAAATCAGGAATCCCGCAGTGATTAACGTTATTACCACTGTCAAGGTGAAAATTGATGACGGATGAGTTAGGTACTCACGGTAACTACGCATCCCCGGGCTTGTGTTGAATTCTTTCTTCTATTCGGTCAGATCTTCCTTCAAGGTCTCCAGCTGTACCTCCAGGCCCATTAGTTCTTTTACATTCCCAACTACGTTGGACAGTTGGACGTCACTCAAGTTTCCTTTTACTTGGTTGAGTCTCCCTGTGATGTCGTCATCCAGTGTCAGATTCAGCTTCGGTTGAATATCAGAATTAAATTGCGTTCCGAACGATTTTCGGCCTTTGGTGCTAAAATCTGCAGTAACCACTCCACAAAAGTTTCGTACTTCCAGAATGCCCGAGTCTTGAAGAACGTCTCGGGTTTCTTTATCTCCGCACGTTATCCTGATGCCCTCGGCCTCGGGAGCTACATAGAACCATGCGTTATTTTTCTTCATTTTTATTAGCAGCAAGCGGTTTAGCTGCAAATGTCTAATCGTGCATATTTCCGGCATTTTTCCTGGGTTCAAATATATTTGAACTTCGCAAGGGCTTGAGTCCCGCGTCATTTGTACTGGTAATGTATAACTCGGTATATATATATTGCCCTTGAATTTCCTTGCCGTTTCCCAACTGTTCCGAGGTCATTGGCACGTACTGTTGCGTCGGGCCGTGCATTATCAGAAGCTCACTCCTTGTCTCCACGTATGAGTGATACTCATTCGACGACCGCACTGGAATCCCATGAGTCAGCATAACGTCAAACGCTTGGAAGTCAACCAGCGGTACTTCCGTCAAAGTGAGAATTCTCGTAACGAATGCAAAAATACTCGTGGTTGAAACCTCTTGTAATCTATGCATTCCACCTATTACTATCTCGAAGGGAAAACTCAATCCTTTCAGTAGTTTCGCTGTGCGGAGAAGAGCGACTAGGCTAGTCTCTGTGAAAACACCGGTGTCCAATATCAAACCTCTGGATTCAGTCGACTTTTTTTATTTTCACGGCGTCCTCTCTTACTCCTCTGTAGATGGCTTCTAGGAGTAACAGATGCTCATCTATATTTTGTTTGTGAGCTAGCTGCGAATACTCTTCTTTTATGAGCTGCATTGACTTCAGCAGAATGTCCTCATTTTCCTTGATTATTGCTCCGTGTGTCCCAACTGGAAGAGTGTCGAGGTGACCATCTCCAGTTGCTTCCTGGAACTATCCAAAGTCTCCTTGACTCCATTTTCGAGGTGTGCAAGCCTTTCGAATATCTCGTGAGCGTCCTCAGCGTCCATAGTCCCGAACAGCGATTTGGCCACAGTGCCCAAACCGTCTATAAGGTTTCGACGCTTTTTGCTTGCGTCGTTTAAGCCATATAGTCCAGTGATGACGTCTCTCGTTCCCGCGAAATCGTTGATCCATTGATCCACAATGAGCCGAAAGTTGGTTCCCCAAGGACCTGCTTTGATGCAAAGCTCTTTCGTGTGGTTCAGATGCTCTTGAAGTTGGTCAGCCCTCGCTAGCCATGGTGAAACATCTGTACTCGCAGCTATGGACCAAACCTGGGTGCTGAGATACATTTTCCCAATTGGCTCGAAATAAATTCCGGGCGTGTGAACGAACTTTTCGATTGCATGCACCTCCTCCCCCCCGTACTTGAGCCACCATGTCTCCTAGCATGAGTACCAGAATCGCCGATTTTGCGAGTTTTGCAAAATCGAAGGTTCTTGAACCCGGTCGACACGTCGAAATCGAGCGACGTGGATACCGTCGTTGGGTCGATGGCGGCCATCTTTGTTAACGGTGCACTATCGAATATAAAAAAGGAATGCGCCCCAAAGTTTTCACAGTTCTCTGCGCAGCTCCGATTAAAGAGGTTACCAGGAAAACTCCGAAAATGGATTCAAGGAGGTGTTCTAAGTGCAATCGGCTGGGCAATCTTGCTCGTGAGTGTGAACCATCGTGCCTCGATTGTGGATTAGAGGCCCACCTTACTCGTGATTGCCCTCGTCCGGCTGGCAGACCTTCGGTGTATCGGGCTGCGAAGCGCCCAAGAGTACGATCCAACCCACGAGAATGGATCCTGCGAGGTCGGCCCAACCCCTCTCGTTCCGTCGGCCTTGTCAGACCTGTTAGACCCGTCAGATATCGACACCATACCTGCGCCACGCAGTTGACGCCTCCATGTTTTCATACCTGGTGAGTAGATTTTGAATTCCTCTCCCGTGAATTTTCTCTGCACTGGCTGCCTTCACCGTGTGCCTGAAACGTCCCTTTTCTTCCTGTTGCAGGCCTCCACTTATCCCTATCGCCATGGATACGTCAACCATGGATACCGCTAGCTCATTGCTCGACGGAGGAATCAAAGGCGAATGGATCTTAACACAAGGCCACAAGGCGAATGGCCTTGTGGGAACTCAAAGTGATCACTGATGACCACGAAGATATTTTCAATCTTCGTCTTTTGTGCGGCGAGACCCCCGCCCCACAGCCGTGCCAAGTACCTCAATGGTTGGAGCGATCGGTGTCCCCATTGCCGGCATTACATCTTCTTCAGTCCAACACTCTTTTATCTTGGCTGGGGCTGGCATCTGGGGTACCCCGATTTCACATACGGCCAGAGTTTGCGTCAATAACTTATACAAAAAGTTTACTGAAATTTTATAAACAATTTGTAAGTTCCCCATTTTCATTGAAATAAAAATTTCTCTATTTTTCAATGAAATTTGTGTCTGTTTCAATTTACTCCGAGGCTGGGGTCCATATAGTCATGCGACTATAAATGGACGCAGTCTATTAACATGTACCCTCTGAGTCCTTTTTTTGTTGCCATATCTGATGGTGTAATTCACATCGGAATTCCTCTCGATTATTTCATAAGGTCCAATCCAGGGTTGCGATAATTTCTTAGATCGTCCTCGTCGCAGAACTTCATTTTTCAGCAGTACTTTGTCTCCAACACAGAATTCCATTTCTTCAGCATTTTTGTCGTACTGGATTTTCGATTTTTTTTGCCTGCGTCGAGTTTCTTCTTCGCTTCCTGGTGTGCTGTTCTTAATCTCTTACGAAGTTCTTGCGCAAAATCGTCATAGCAATACATCAAATGTGGAGGCTGTTTGACGGCTGTTTGTAACTCAGCGCGTCTACCAAACATCAGCTCAAATGGCGTCATTTTAGTCGCCGAATGAGGAGTCGTGTTGTATGCGAACATCGCATACGAAAGCCATGTGTCCCAATCCGTCTCATCCTCCACAATGAAACTCCTTAAGTATTCAGTAAGAGTGCGATGAGATCTTTCGACAATTCCGTTCGTTTGCGGATGATACGCAGTAGACTTTATTTTGTTTATTTTCAGCAATTTACATACGTTCTTAAAAATCTCACCAACAAAATTCGGACCTATATCGGTAAGTAATTTTCGTGGTGTTCCATATGCACACACGATTTTTTCCGCAAATGCGCGACCAATTGTATTGGCCTCCTGGTCCGGAATTGGAATTGCTCTGCTGAATTTAGTTAAGGCGTCTTGAAATGTGAGAATATATTTATTCCCAGCGTTCGTGACCGGCAATGGACCAACAATGTCCATAGCACACTGCTCGAACACCTCCTCTGGGCTCTCCCCAATGACCATTGGTACTTTTGTTGCTTTTCCTAACTTATTTAGCTGGCATTCCTCACAAGTCGCCACGAACTTCTCTACATCAGATTTGGTTCCCTTTCATTGATACCTCTGACGTAATTTTGCGTACATCCGTTTTGCCCCGGGATGTCCCGCAATCGGCGTGTCGTGAGATTTCTGCAGAATACTCATTATTTCATCATCAGCTGGTGTGACAATCTCAGCTTCATTGATCGAGTGCCCCACTGCGTCGCTCGACTCTGATTTCCCCTGAGCTTGGGTTACAACGTTGATACGACTGAGCGCATCAGCGTTAGTATTTAACTTCTCGGCTTTGTAAACGACCTCATAGTCGTATTCCTCCAATTTTATACGTCAACGCATTAATTTCGATTCCAGGTCCTTAACATTGAAAATCCATCGTAAGGGTCTGTGATCCGTGACAACGATTAACTTTCGGCCATATAGATGAGGCCTAAAATGCTTAACTCCCCAAACAACAGCATATAACTCCCTTTCTGTAGTACTCCATCTTTGCTCCACTGTTTTTAGAGTTCTACTGGCATAGGCAATCGGTAAATTCTTGCCAATTTCCCCCTGCGACAGAACAGCGCCTACGGCCATCGTCGAGCCATCAGTTGTCAAAAGAAAAGTCCTCTCAAAATCAGGATACTGGAGGATTGGTGCCGTCGTTAGAGACTTTTTCATTCTGAAATTTAGAATCCCTTGGTTATAAACGCGATAACAGTCGTGTTGATTTGATGTTCATTAACGTTTTCCACATTTTCCATTATTTTCTACGCAATTTTGTGTTGGTTCGTGAGATTGAATTGTAGTCAATAGCAGGGATGGGCAAAGTCGGAACCTCGGAAGCCACGGCCATAAAGGCCTATTAGACCCATTGTTCGGAATACAATACCCCAATTGCGTGAGGCCCAGCGTAGTCAGATTGGGGGTAGCAGCGTGCATGAAGAGGGGCGCAGTTAGACAGAGAGAGCGCCACGCGCTCTCCCTCAAAATTTAAAAAACCTTACCGCCTAAAAATTCAAACAAATTTTCACCAATTCAACTTGAAAAATGCTTAGTTGTACCGGGGGTACCCTAATAAATGGGGACTACCCCAAATCATACGAGTCAGCATTTCAACTTATGAACTTGACATCTCATAATTTCATATAAATAAAAAATTGTCGACAGCTTACAATACTCTTAAAATATTCCCGTTAAAACTCATGGCAACTTTAGGTACGTAAGTTTACCCATCCTTGATTTGAAATGTCTTGGTCCAAGACTCTTGGAAAAAAACCATTTGAATCTGACAAAAACAATTTTAGAGATATTGAAGAGAAATTCCTCAGGAATATGTTTTTAGTCAAATTTTTTTGGTTTGATAGCACATATAAAAAAAATTCAACGGAAAATATTATCGGACTCGCCAGATAATTCTATTGAAATTCTATTAGATTTCTATAAAAATTATATAAGTTTGTGATTACATTCTTTTAGAAGTTTTTTTCAATAGAAATATTCAACAGAAAGCACTGGATTTGAAACGAATTGGATTTTTTCTTACAATTTAATCTATTTTACACATAAAGTTCCCATTTTTTGCCGATATATGAGCCAAAAAAGACAACTTAAAACGATTTTACCATGAAAATTCTGCAAGGAAATTTCCCTCGAATGATTTGTATGAACAAATCCTTTTAAATTAATTTTTCCTATGAATCTATTTATTCTTTCAATATTCATATTGGAACAAATCCCAAATAATGGTCGGCCAAACACTAATGGAATTTTCATAGGAATCCAATAGAATTTCATTAAAATGAAAAACTAGGATTGTTTATTCGATTGTTTCATCTGTGATCATTTTTCAATTATCTTTGCTCGGTCACTCTCTGCAGCTAATGATTTTGATTTTTTTCTGCAGTAATTATTCATTTTCGTGGTTAACTGGAAATGGATGAATTTTCAAAGATTTAACAGTGGGATCGATATAATGAAAAAAAGTCAAGAGATGGAATGATCAAATTTCTTGTTTCCGTGCTTTTTGAAGGTCAAAAATCTTTTAAATTTAAGTAAGACTGTCACTTGCTGAACATTTAATTCCTGAAATGCGGAAAACACAATTAAATTTTTTAAATACTGCTTAGGGAATGTTCAAACAATATTAACAAAAATTAAAAAATCTT
>NW_021681620.1:48186-83087 GCF_001412515.2 Diachasma alloeum
CCCCCCCTTCCCCTTCCCCCACCACCACAAGGGAAGGTATATAAGGACTGCCCCCACACATCGGAGCTCAGAATCGGAGCTCATAGCCCTGAAGATGCAGACTGCAATGTTTGCGAAACGTCGGCGCAATGCTGAAACTCAACGCGGCATCCATTTGGAAGCCAACCACGTCAATTAAAAAATCTTTTCACCAGTGTTTTTCAATTCATTTGCTGCCGAAATATTCAATTTGGAGTGATTTATTAAACGAAATTTTATGCGGAAGTTGATATAGAAAAAAATGAACAATTGATATTTTTTAACAATGCAAAATATATCAAGAAAAATATTCATATTTTTCTTTCAAAAATTCAAATTTTGTGCGTGTTGACTGACATAACGATACCCCCACTCTGATCCAAGCATTGGGTCTCCCCACTCCAACTACCTGCATAATACAACAGCACCCCTTTTTTTATGGTCATTGGCCTAATTGGGGTTGGGAGCTCGGTAAGCTCGGAGAGCTCACTTTGCCCAGGCCTGGTCTATAGAGTTCGCTATGGGATTCGCACTGGTATCCTGGCATTTGGAACGCACAACTGATGTAGTTGATGCAGACTCATTGAGAATTTGTGAGAAACTCACAAGGGTTAAATGCTCAGACGGCCCTTTGCATGCTGCCAGAATTTTAGCTACAGAAAGTAAGCATTACCTCTATTAATCTCCTTGATGCATCCACCATTCTTGTCGAATTTCCACACATATGATCCTGAGTACTTACGGTCATTAAAAGTGGACAATAAAGGCGTTATCTCTTTTACGCGGTCTGAGAATACTGAACGTGCAATGCAAACTGAGAATGAGATTGCTGGTGTTGATGGGAATAAAAGTGATGAATTTGCTGGTGGAGTGAATAATGGAGTTGCTGAGCTTGGTAATGATGAAATTGATGGGAATCAATAGGATGAAGTGGCTAATATTCCAAATGATATACGTGACGAGCATCGCCGGGATGGAGTTGACAAAAATGAAAATAATGAAGTGGTTGGAAATAAAAATGAAGCAATCGATGAGCATGAAGATGATGAATTGAATGAGACAGTAAATAATAAAGAAGCCCAGCTCGGGCATAATGAACTTGGTGGAATCCAAAATAACGAAGTGGCTAACAATGAGAGTGATAAATTTTGTGAACATGAAGCTGATAAGAATGGAAATACCGAAGTCGATGAGCTTGGCGATGGTGAAGTTGACGGAAATCAAGTTGATGGAGTTACTGGGAATGCGCATGATGGAGTTGAGCGACGTGAAAATGATGCATGTGATGAGAATGAAAATAATGAAGGCGGCGAGCTTAGTCACGATGAAGTTGATAGAGCTCAAAACGATGAAGTTGCTAGAATTGTAAATGATGAAATGAGTGGAGTTATGAATGAGGCTGCTCATGAACATGGAGATGAGGAATCTGATGAGACTGAAAAAAATTAAGTGGATGAAGTTGACCATGGTGAAGTTGATTCGAATCATGAGAATGGAAAGAATGACAGAGTTGATGAGAATGTAGCCCATGGAGTCGATGTGAATCAAGCTGATGGAGTTGATGAAAATGAAACTCATGGAGTTAATGGGGATGGAGCTGATGACGTTGATGGGAATGGAGCTGATAGAGTTGATGGAAATGGATCCCATAGAATTGATGGAAATGGAGCTATGGGAGTTGATGGGAATGGAGTTGCTGGAGTTGATGGAAATGGAGTTGCTGAAATTGATGGAGATAGTGATGATGGAGATTTTAAAGATGAAAATGCAATGATCAATGCGTCATGGGCACATGGTGGTAAAGGCAAAACAGTGTTGATACCTGGACACAAAGTTCTTGTAATGAAGAAAGAATTAGATTGGATCATGCATCGTTTCAATGGCAACTCGAAAGAGCTTCTTCAACATCTTATCAAATTAACTATTAAAACAGGGGAATTATTGACCATGACACTGACGGTTAGGGGATTCAATCGAAAAAAACTACCAGTTGAAGTAACTCGAGCAATCAAAAGTACGTTAGTTGTCTGGCTAAATGCTAAACTTTTAATTTACTGAGCAAAATCTGATTGAGATAGTGGTGGGAAATTCAAGCATTTTTTTTTTCAACCAAATCATGATTCGATGTATTTTTCAGCATTTATTATTAACGGGAGACATATATCGACGCTGTAGAATGAAGAGGGCGTATTCGGTGTATGTTAACTTAGCTCGCAGGTTCTTTTGATCCTTCAGTGTCAATATAATCAGTACGAAATCTGTTACAGTTTATGTAAAATTTCCAGAGTTTATGCAGAGTAAATTGAAACCAGAACAGTGACTGGCAAGAGCTGATATCCACATTGCGATTATTAAAATGCTGAACAAGTTACGAGAGGTGCAATGTCGCTAAATCCAGATCGAATTTTCCTGTCCCTCTCAGGACACATGGATTTTTTTTTTAAAACTGTTATAAAAATTTCGATGCATTCTCATGATTTTGTTCAATTCAAATTGAGGTACATTATTCCAGTCAATGAATACGCGAGTGTAATGGATGAAAATGCATTAATGTTCATGCTGATTGTTGCTGTAGAAAATGAAAATCTATTTCCTAAATAGTTTGGATACCGTAACTTAGTCTGTTGACCGTTCTAATCTACTGAGGTGGAATTCGATGATGAACACTATTGGATTTTTATTGATGTTCTTTTGGAAATTCTACTAGTTTTTCGTCAATCCCATTGAAAAATTTCGCAGCTTTACTTCGATTTTTTATTTATAAACATTTTTCAATAGAAATTGTCATAAAAAAGAGAATTTAATTTTTCTATGCAATGATTCCTATTGAGACATTTTTCTATATGAATTTTTCGGTATTAAATTTTTGAGTTTTTTCTATTGAACTTTTTGTCTCTTTCCATTCGCAAAATCAAATGAAAAAACTCGGAAATGGCATTGATTGACTTTGATTATAGACAGTATGAAGTGAATTTGACTGTATACCTATATATTATATATCTTATTCGATATATAACCGAAGTCGTCTTGGAGTGTTTTGACCAAATCGGCGAAATTTAGAAAAGAAAAAATTAAAAATCAAATGGATCTAGGAGGATGCCCAGCTTGAATTTCGGCTCAAAATACTTGTTTTATTTATAAGAATAACTGAAAAAAATTATTTGAAAATCAACCCGGACGTTATTTGCAAAATTCAAGTTTTTCACTTCTTTTTCAAAAAATTCGTTATTATGAGTATCTACGAATCAAAAAAAAAATTACTAAAAATACTCGTGTAGGCGATAAAAAATGGAAAATTTTGACGTTTAATAAATCAAAATCGGACAAATAGAACTCGAGTTATTGGAAAAAACAGAAAAATGGAAAAAAATCATAAAAAATCATATCCCCGAACGGGGCTGCCGAAAAAATCTGAAAAAATTTGAGAGATAGTTTTTCCCCCCCCCCCCCCTCTGACGAATACTACAAAAATCGTTATCAATTTCGAAGCGGGTGAGGGTCAGCGGTTGCCTCATTTGGCATAGAATACCTTATATACTCTTTTCTATGGAATATTTTCTATTTAACAATCAAAATGCACAGATACCGACGTCGATGGCCGAAGCGGCTAGGTGCGAGCCTAGTATGCGAAAGGTTGTGAGTTCGATTCCCCGTGGAACCGAGTTTTTCAACCGGAGGCTCCAGCGAGCGGGAGGTCGCTAATATAGTGACCGCCTATACCGGCATGGGTTTTCTGTGGTTTCCCATGCTACTCCTATGTTCTATAGGAGTGTGAATGCGGTGCAGTGTAGAATCCACAGCCGCATGCATAGGGTTGAATAGGGCCGATTAGCCAATCAGAGGGCAGAAAGGGCCGGAATATAACAAAAAAAAATGCACAGGTCAATCATGGAATTTTCCCAATCAAATCGTTCAAAAACTAATATAAAGTCCAATCGAAATTTAGTAGAATTTTCCAGGGAATTTGATAGGTTTTTCTATTAAAATTGTCACATATAATCCTATTGACAGTGGTCAAATGTGCGACACCACCTTCAACTCCTCAATGACTCAGCCATATTCACGTGATGATTGTATCAATTTCGAAATACTGAATCCTGGTTACTGTGGTGTTAAGTCCCAAATGGTTTACACTCAATTGTTTGTTGGATAAATTTGAGGAATAGTTAAATTGACCCTTTGGTCGGTAACTCCAGGTGTTGAGGGAAACTATCTCCTTAGGTAGGTTCCACTAATCAACTACTACGCGCAGTTGACCAATCAAGACACAATTTAGAGTGTTTCGTTTAATGAGATTTATTTAATAACAATAACACTTGCTTTTATTACACTGTTTCACTATTGTAGGTTGAGGGTTTTTTAAGTGACCCTTGTGGGTTGACGGTTATTAATGTTTAAATGTTTTTGTTTTGTTTTGGTTTATTTTATGATTCGCCTTCTCTTTAATTAAACTGGTATTTGTGTTTAAGTCACACCTTGAATTTAGACTTTGGATATTTGGAGTTGAAGTATTCACTGAGACTTTACTTGGACTTGAAGTTTCACTTTAAGATTTTTAGAGAAGTTATTCCTTTCTCTTTGACCGTGGATATAGAAGTGTTTTTCTAAGATGAGATTTGAATATCTTAGGGCTGCTTAGGGCTCACGCGTGGGCGTACACGCTCTAGTTTCTGAGGGTAGGATTGGTTCATTAGGGATGGTGGTGAGGAGAGAGGCGAACCGATTGGTTTTAGGTCAATCGGGGAGCCTCGAAAGTCGTGATTGGATTAGGAGCAATTAAGGGTGAAGCTGCATTTTACTCTTGAGAGAAATTCTGTTCTCACGGACCGTTAGAATTTGGAAAACGTCATTTGACGTGGTCTGGACACTTGAGTGTTATTTCTGTTTGAAACTAAATAATATTCTAATTTACTACGTTTGAAAAAATATTATTGGGAATTGGGACTTATATACTAATTGTGGGTAAGACTCGACAGTCAATAAGGTAAATGAAAAATTGAGCTATCAGGTGGCTAATGGTAGGGACGTAACACCTCCCCCTTAAAAGAATCGAGCGTCCTCGCTCGATAAGTGATTTAGTAGAATGTAATATTATCGACTCTCGGTCTTCTGATGTTTCTATTATCGACTAAAATAAGTCTTATGAGGTAGAATATAAAATTTGATTTGGTTATTTGACATAAAAGTTAGATTTCTAGAACATGCGTTTGCTTAACATTAATTTGAACATACATTAGTCATGATAATTATTGGTATTACAGTGAAAATTGTTTTTCTGGCTTAGATTGTTATATTCGGACATTTATCGGGTAACTCATTTTAGTTTTCGAATGATTCTTAGTAATTTAGTAGAATGTTCGTGTATAAAACGTCATAAATTTGAAAAAATGGATAACTGTATCGCTATCGTAGCGGCTAAGATTACATAATTATGCTTAATATTCGTCTATCGAGGTTTATTGATTATTTCATAATGATTGAAGTTAATTACTTTTCTATCGATTATGGGTTCAAATGGATCGTTTAATTATTATCGCAATGATCTAAGATTCGCTATTCATGCTAGTTAAAGTTAGAATAATCACGTCGTATGAGCTTGTAATATGATTTAGTGGAATTTTTGCGACGGATTTAGGGGAAAGAATATCTATATTTTTGTCTAGCGTAAACTATAGTTTGCGGGGGTGCGACAGATCAAAGGACGAGGGCGGTCGGTCCTTGGCCTATGACAATGGCTTTTTAGGTAGCCGAAGGTTCGTACCTTCCTGTTATTGGTCCGGAAGTGAACAGGGGTTGGGACCTTCTTCGGATTTTCGCAGGGTGGGGTGATTTTTCGCGTCGAGAAAATTTTTTTTTCCTAAATTCAAATCATTCCACTTGTGGAGTTCGAACGGGATAGTTCAAGTGTATCTTCGAGTAAAGTGAAAGTGTCCAAGAGGATTAAATTTTGAGGTATTTTGATTTTTCTTTTAAATTTCATTTGAGGGACAATGAGTCAAGATAGGGGAATGATGAGAAGGTTGCTTGCTCGTGCAGGGGAGATTGGGCCTGCTTATTTGAGAGAGAGGGTAAGTGAATTTTAGAATTTGTTATCATTTATGTATATTCGTTTTTATTTAGGAAGTTTGAGAGATTTTTTTTCTTTTTTTTTTTTTTTGTTGAGTTGGGAGTTTTAGTTGGAGTGTTTTGGGGAATATTTATTTATTAATTTATTAAATAAAATTCGTTTGTTTATTGCTTGATTCTAGGTCAGGAGATTGAGTGATTGGAGGGAACCTTTACGTGATTTGGCGGCCGATTGCCTTCGATGTGGCATTTTCACGTCATGGGGTGCCTATTTTAGAGCATCCCTTGAGACTTGCGGATCTTCGACGAGGAGTTCAAACAGTTTGTTTGATTGTTCAGACCATTCAGATTGCAATGGTTGGTCAGCACGCCCTAGGAGGATTGGTGAGTTATGTTTTGTTTGTTAATTTCGTAAATTTATGGGGAGTTTTGTTGTTGTTATTGTTTAGTCGGGGTAGTTGCAATATAGATTTTTTCTTTTCGAGGAAATTATTTGTTTATTTATTTATTTATTATTTTGAAGAGATTTCGAGAGGAATTTCTAGATTTTTATTTTTATTTTATATATATATATGTATAGGAAAAATGAGTATTCCATGTGTGCATTGTAGTGCAATGCACTTCGAAGCTGAAAAAGTAGCACACAAAAAAGACTCTTTCAATGACTGTTGTAACCATGGAGAAGTTGTTCTCAATCGTTTACCTGATCCTCCTACACTTTTACGAGACTTATTTAATGGAAATCACGAAGAATCCGGACATTTCCTCGAACGTATTCGCTGCTATAATAGTTCTTTCAGTTTTGCATCATTCAATGCCAATTTGATTGATTTCAATAACAGGCGGCCTGGGCCGTACTGTTTCAAAATACAGGGACAAATCTACTATCAGATGAATACATCCTTATACCCTTCTGAAAGCGATAGCCCATCTCACGGCCAGCTTTCATTGTTGATCAAAAAGAAACCACAGATATTCGCTGTCAACAAATCTCTACATTGGATGAGAACATCGTTAGAGCTTTAGAGAATACCATTCGTGAGTGTAATGTTTTCGCTCAATCTTATCGAATGATGCATGAAGAAGTGCAATCAGTAATGGAGAATAATCAAATGCAAAGTGAGCCAGAAATGCAACTTTTATTCTCACTGAAGTTTGGAATGGACCAAAGACGACCGTACTTGCACATGTCAATGTTGTTGAATATCAGAAACGTGGTTTGCCTCACGTTCATCTACTACTGACATTGAAACAGAACTGTAAGATTGCCACTCCTGACGTAGTTAATAAGTACATTTCCGCTGAAATTCCAGATCCTCAGCAACATGTTACTCTTCATGATACAGTCATGAGACCTATGATTCACGGTCCATGTGGGAATTGGTGTAAAGATGAAAAAGGGCGATGTTCTAAAAAATTCCCAAAGAATTTTCAAGATGAAACGTCAATGGATGGGGATGGATATCCCACCTATCGAAGACGAAATACAGGTCAGTACGATCGTGCTAATGGTAATTCAACTGATAACCAGTACGTCGTATCTTATAACCCAAAATTATTGAAAACATTCGATTGTCATATCAACGTTGAAGTAGTAACAAGCATCAAATCGGTTAAATATCTCTACAAGTATATATACAAAGGCCATGATGCGGCTTGTGTTACCATAAGTGATCCGGAAACTAATGAGAATGTAGTTTCGCATGATGAAATCAAGAATTTCGTAGAAGCTCGATACGTAGGACCCGCAGAAGCATGCGATCGGATAATAGGGCGATCGTTGCAAAGTAAAAGTCACTCGATCGTGCGATTGCCTGTTCACTTACAGAATCAACAAAATGTCACTATCAATGATGATGCAGACGAAAATACTATAAGATCAGCATTGCAGCAGACGAACATGCTTCTGGATTATTTCGCTCTCAATGAACGCGATCCTGAAGCTCATCAAGTCACGTATTCTGAAATTCCATCGTATTATGTATTCAAAAAAAAGACTGGTTCTAATGCATCCAAATGGGAAAAACGGAAATCGCATTTTAATGTCATTGGACGAATGTATAGTGTCAGCCCAATACAAATCGAGTTGTTTCATCTACGCCTATTACTGATAACTGCTACAGGAGCGACAAGCTATGGAAATCTTAGAACAGTCGATGGTCACACACATCTTACATTTCAAAGCGCTTGCCTGGCCTTAGGTCTCATCGAGGATGACGCAGAATGGGATCGTGCAATGACAGAAGGAGAGGTATGGATAATGCCTAGACAATTACGTCATTTGTTTGTACGAATTTTGATTTATTGTCAGTCAATTAATCCCGAAGAACCTTGGGAAAANTAGCCCAATATAAATCGAGTTGTTTCATCTACGCCCATTACTGATAACTGCTACAGGAGCAACAAGCTATGAAAATCTTAGAACAGTCGATGGTCACACACATCTTACATTTCAAAGCGCTTGCCTTGCCTTAGGTCTCATCGAGGATGACGCAGAATGGGCTCGTGCAATGACAGAAGGAGAGGTATGGATGATGCCTAGAAAATTACGTCATTTGTTTGTACGAATTTTGATTTATTGTCAGCCAATTAATCCCAAAGAACTCTGGGAAAAATTCAAGGATGCGATGTCTCAAGATTTTCAAAGGCTTTTGAGCACATCTTTAGCAGAGAGGAGGGCTTATTTTAAATTGAATCATCTTTTGTCTTACAAAGGATCTAATATCAGTCGATTCCCTACAATGCCAAAACTGACAGACTCAGAAGACAATATCAATGTCGAGATCGATGATGAAATATCACTTGAACAACATAGAGATATTGGTCAACATCAGTATGAGAAACTGAATCCGAAACAAAAAAGCATTGTTGATAGTGTGCAGAATGTTATCGAATCAACAGTAACATCTACACCATACTTCTACATTGATGGACCTGGAGGCTCCGGCAAAACTTTCGTTTATACTACTCTTTATCATGTGTTACGAGCTAGAGGAAAGAAACTGCACACGATGGCTTTTACAGGTATNTGTTGTCGAATCAACAGTAACATCTACACCATATTTCTACATTGATGGACCTGGAGGCTCCGGCAAAACTTTCGTTTACACTACTCTTTATCATTTGTTACGAGCTAGAGGAAAGAAAGTATACACGATGGCTTTTACAGGTATTGCTGCCATCTTACTTCCAGGCGGAAAAACCGTTCATAAATCGTTCGGAATGCCTGTTCCAATTTTCAATGACTCTGTGTCAAGTTTTAAAAATCAATCAACTAAGGCTCAGTATTTACGAGAAATCGATGTTTTCATTTGGGATGAAGCCCCAATGGCGCCGAGATATGCCCTCGAATTAGTTGACCGTTCTCTACGTGACTTTATGGGCAATAATTTACCATTTGGCGGTAAGATTATGATTTTGGGTGGAGATTTCCGTCAATTAGTTCCAGTAAAGCCAAATGCAACTCGCAGTGAACTGGTAAATTTGTCTATCAAATTTAGCTCACTATGGCGACATTTCTCAATATTTTCTCTAACAGAAAATATGCGAGCTTTACCACAAGAAATAGAATGTGCTAAATATCTTTTGTCCGTCGGAGACGGCAGTTTGAATTACGATAAGAATCATCTAGATGCTCCAGAGCAGTGCGTTGCTCACATGTCTGCTGATATNGTTCCAGTAAAACCAAATGCAACTCGCAGTGAACTGGTAAATTTGTCTATCAAATTTAGCTCACTATGGCGACATTTCTCAATATTTTCTCTAACAGAAAATATGCGAGCTTTACCACAAGAAATAGAATGTGCTAAATATCTTTTGTCCGTCGGAGACGGCAGTTTGAATTACGATAAGAATCATCTAGATGCTCCAGAGCAGTGCGTTGCTCACATGTCTGCTGATATAGTCGATACATTCAGAGATATTATTAGTGAACGTAGATATGGATATTTAGCGAAAGTGGTAATTTTGTCAGCACGAAATGTAGATGTCACAGAAATTAATAATTGTGTAATCGACTTACTTGATAGGACAAGTCAAAAGATATATACCAGTATTGACAGCGTAGAGAATTGTGACAACGGTGATATTAGTAATGAAATTTTACCAGAATATCTCCACACGTTGAATCCCCCAAATTTCCCACCATATGAATTGAAATTCCGAATTAATTGTGTTGTAATGCTAATACGTAACATGAGTGTTAACGAAGGACTCTGTAACGGAACACGATTACAGGTACTTGAACTTGCGAACAATCTTCTACGTTGTCAAATTCTTACAGGTGACAAAGCTGGAGAAATTATTTTCATGCATCGTGTAACTCTATATTATGAAGATATTTACCCGTTTACCTTTAAAAGACGTCAATTTCCACTGAAACCGGCCTTTGCAATGACAATTAATAAGAGCCGAGGTCAGACATTCGATAGAATTGGAATTGATCTTCGAAAAGATGTTTTCAATCACGGTCAATTATACGTTGCATTTTCACGTGTTCGATCGTGGGAATCATTGAGAATTTTCCTTGGAGCTCAACGTACAAGTAACATAGTGAAAAATTATGTATATAAAGAATTATTCGGTTGATAGTGATCAATTATTGGAAACACATTTCCATATTTGTGACATCATATTCAAATTCGGCGTGCGGAGCGCGCCGTAGGTCTCGTATCAGTAATGAGTGGAAGTGGATAAGCATCTGCAATTGTTTTTTCATTTAGTGCTCGATAATCGATGACTAAACGCCACCTTTTATTACCCTTTGAATCACCTTTCTTTGGGACAATCCAGAGAGGAGAATTATAAGGCGAAGTGGAAGGGCGAATGAACCCTAAATTGGAAAGATCTTTAATTCGTCTTTCGATTTCCTCTTTTTGGCAAGAGGGAAATTTATATTGTCGGACGTTTATGGGGAGGTCATGGGTGGTGGGAATGGGGTGCGTACACGCGTTGGTGGCTCGTAAACTTTCACCAGGTATGTGAAAAAGGTCCGCATATTCTTTTACAAGGGTTTTTACAGCGTCATACTCTTCTTGATTCAAATGATTCAACCGTAATAGTTCCTCTACCTTATTAGCGCGTTCAACGGGATCTCGCGTCCGAGACTCGTCTACCTGTCGCTCTACGGGTGATGAGGCGGTTTCGTAACCCTCGTCTTCAATTGAGTCAAAAGGAAACAAGGAAATTATGGGGACGTCTAATTTGATATCATGCTCAGTAGTATTTATCGCATATAAATAGGCAATACCGTTCGTGTTAGTAACTACGGACTCTCCTAAATATAACCCTTTAATTTTTTAATTAATGCGCGGTACGTAACCTTGGGGACACTCAGGATTCACAGCTCTTACGTACATTAAAGTTCTTTGTCTAGCAGAAAGCACGACTGACTCTCTATCCGCAAACCGTATCTTGGTTTTCCCTACTAATAAATAGTTACCTTTAAAAATCAGCCACCCCTTCGTTTTCACGAAGAAACTCCGAACCAATGACACCTACATAGTCCAACGGAAAATCATCGGGGATGACATTAAACTTCACAGTTATCCCATTCAATTTTATGAAAACTTCGCCTAATGTTAAAGGCTTATCAGATTTAGAGACTCCGTTTAATTCATAAATTTTGTTCTCGTTAATTGAGATGGAATCTTTTAATTCACCGATTTTAATTAAGTTTAATTGTGATCCCGTATCGAGTAAAAATTTTGCTTGATCATTAATCAAATGACCGGAGTTTGAAATAACTGAAGGGGATGAAAATTTTGGATCGAAAATACTGAGTTTGCCATTTACTGTATTGAGGTTTGTCATGCCCGATATATTTTTTATTGTTGAGGAGGATTTGTGGGCTGGCGCGCCTGGTTTGGGTTTAAGTTCCCCACTGCGGCGCCAACTCGTTGGGGAACTTGACCGTTTCTCGAACGCTGAGGGCTTTGACCTGCGCTATTAGAATCCCTTGGGGGGTTGAACGCGGATCTTTTACCCATATTATAAGCTCTTTTACGACAATCATTAATGACATGACCTGGATTTTTGCAATAATTACAGATTACAGTGCGATTATTTCTGTTGTACGAATTGAAATTTCAATTAAATGATCCATTTGAACTCGGTACATTTGTATTTAAATTAGAACGGTTTTGATTTGGATTAAAAGAATTTGTGTTCGATACATTTGAATTTAGATTTGAGTTGAATGAATTTAGATTTGATCTTGGATTTGAATTAAAAGAATTCAGATTTTGTCTTGAATTTGAATAACTCTGTCTATTTCTTCTATATTCACTATCACTGTGATTTGACATTTTACAATTTGAACAATATTTTCCGGTTTGAACATTTGTTTGATTTGAGTTTGGATTAGCTTGAGCAACGAGACAACTTTTCGGATTATTTGCATTGGAAGAGCGATTTTTATCTATTTTTTGTTCACGTTCGAAGAGTAATTCATATTCGACAGCTTTTTCTACAGCCAATTGCATAGTACCAAATGAGTGGTGTCTCATAGCGACACGGAGATCAGCATTTAGACCCACGATAAAATATTTAACTGCGTTGTCTTCTGTCTGAGATTTATGATCAGTTCTTTTTTCGGCTGGTAGATTTTCGGCTGAGTCAATTGTGTTACTTAAATGTTCTGCAAGTCGAAAACTGAAATCCGTTACCGATTCATTTGGCTTTTGAAAAAACGATGAAAATTCATCTAACCATTCGTCTGGTAGTTTTTTAGGGAAATAATGTCTTTTAACAAAAGATTTGAGTTCATCAATCGTATTAATTTTAGCAATAATAGCGCGATTGAGAGCGGGATTTTTTAATCGATTTTTTAATAATCTGAGAATATTTCTCTCTGTGTATTGAGGTATTAATTCTTTCGCGTCTTCGCATGATGTAATAAATTCGTTAGCTGGATAATTTGAACCGTTGAATTCAGGAATTGAATTTACAAAATCTTTCGCGGACTGTGATCTTGCACCTGCAATTATTCTTAAATCGTTTGGGTCGATACGGATAGTTACTTATTGTGGTGCACCTTCATCTATTTTGTCGAATTATTATTTTTCTTTTCACTCGCGTTAAAAAAAATTACCGATTCGCGAAGATAATTAATTAATTGACTTACAATATAACAGGTACAAATAAATACAGCATGATCTGCAATTGAGTTCGCATGATAAGTTCACTGCCAGTAGTATCAAGGGCTGGGCGGGTGGGTCGTCCTAGGGCTGCACCTCCTTTGCCGACGGGTGATTGAACGAGGCTCCACGTAGATCCGGTGATGAAGTTCGAACAGGATTTAGCAGCTGGGTCCAAATGAGCTGGATGAATTGTCCGTCGTTGTTGAAGATTCAGTGGACTCCACTCCAATTAAAGATGATCAATTGTGGATTTATTTCTTCAGAGTTTGTGTCTCGCAGGCACCGTTGGAGAAGTACCAAATTATTCAGGCCGTGTTTCACGTATTTGGTTTATCCTGACTAGCGAAGCACTGTTGTCACCAATTTGTTTATTAAAAGTTTGTGTATCTGATTAATCACGATTAGTGAAGCACCGCTGCCACCAATTTATTTATAAAGGGATAGCTGTTAGGTCCCAAATGGTTTACACTCAATTGTCTGTTGGATAAATTTGAGGAATCGTTAAATTGACCCTTTGGTCGGTAACTCCAGGTGTTGAGGGAAACTATCTCCTTAGGTAGGTTCCACTAATCAACTACTACGCGCAGTTGACCAATCAAGACACAATTTAGAGTGTTTCGTTTAATGAGATTTATTTAATAACAATAACACTTGCTTTTATTACACTTTTTCACTATTGTAGGTTGAGGGTTTTTTAAGTGATCCTTGTGGGTTGACGGTTATTAATGTTTAAATGTTCTTGTTTTGTTTTGGTTTATTTTATGATTCGACTTCTATTTAATTAAATTGGGATTTGTGTTTAAGTCACACTTTGAATTTAGACTTTGGATATTTGGAGTTGAAGTATTCACTGAGACTTTACTTGGACTTGAAGTTTCACTTTAAGATTTTTAGAGAAGTTATTCCTTTCTCTTTGACCGTGGATATAGAAGTGTTTTTCTAAGATGAGATTTGAATAGCTTAGGGCTGCTTAGGGCTCACGCGTGGGCGTACACGCTCTAGTTTCTGAGGGTAGGATTGGTTCATTAGGGATGGTGGTGAGGAGAGAGGCGAACCGATTGGTTTTAGGTCAATCGGGGAGCCTCGAAAGTCGTGATTGGATTAGGAGCAATTAAGGGTGCAGCTACATTTTACTCTTGAGTGAAATTCTGTTCTCACGGAACGTTAGAATTTGGAAAACGTCATTTGACACTTATGGTTTTCGGGTTTCTTGGTTTCGCCGTGTTCGGTTTACAATTTCAGGATGCTAGTGCTTATTTTAAAGATTTAATTAGTTCTTTTTCATGTTCCTGAATAATTTATTATGCACGTGTGCATACGAGTGATTTTCGGTTTCGTTTCAAATGTGGGAAAGCTAGTTTTATGATTTTCTCAGGAAAAAGTTGTCTAGACACTTGAGTGTTATTTCTGTTTGAAACTAAATAATATTCTAATTTACTACGTTTGAAAAAATGTAATTGGGAATTGGGACTTATATACTAATTGTGGGTAAGACTCGACATTCGATAAGGGAAATGAAAAATTGAGCTAGCGCCATCAGGTGGCTAATGGTAGGGACGTAANTGTCTAGACACTTGAGTGTTATTTCTGTTTGAAACTAAATAATATTCTAATTTACTACGATTGAAAAAATGTAATTGGGAATTGGGACTTATATACTAATTGTGGGTAAGACTCGACATTCGATAAGGGAAATGAAAAATTGAGCTAGCGCCATCAGGTGGCTAATGGTAGGGACGTAACAGTGGTAACGAAAAAACAATTAGTTTGAATGGGAATTTGTGTTCATCCAAATTAGTGATAATATACGGAATTATGCAGTGATGAATTTTTTCAACATTTGCAATAATTCCCAGTATTCAAATGAGCAGACTGGTATCAGCGCTTCAGTTGATTTGGAAGCCTCTCAGTCACCCTCTGTCTACCCTGTACCCCAAACATCACCCTTCACTGGTAATCCTGCTTCTACGGGAAAAACTGAAACATTTGTGTGAGTAATTCAAGAGAGCTCTTCAATTCCCTCCCAATTTTTGAATTTGAAATAAATTATTGAGAAGTGAGAAAATAAAGGAAAATAAAGGAAAAAATTGAAAAAAAACTTGGTGAAATGGAGCGGACACTCATGATAATTTTGAAAACAGTCACTTTAAAGAGAAAATAAAATGGAAAATTCGCACACTTCGGGGGGGGGGNGGGGGGGGGGGGGGGGGTCAGTTTCGTCGATAATTCACCTATTATCCTAAAAGAATATTTGATCGAAAAAATCGGAAATTTTCGGCAACAGTGTATATTATAGAATTATAATTTTCTTCATCTCTTCTCAAACAATGAATTGTATCAAAAGTTTTCAATAGAATCATAATAGAATACCAATAGAATATTACGTAAGAAGCCCACAATTATCTGTTGAAATTTCTTATACGTAGAATATCAATAGAATAACGCAATTTTCCAGCAACGATGTTCCTGCAGAACATAGTTGTTGGCTTACAGAATTCGGGCCTCGTCTGTACTGCACATTCAGTAAAAAACCCTACCACTAGCGGATCATGTGATTCTTAGAACACTCAAGACCCTGGAGGATTAAGCGCTCAGCTCCGTAAAATTAGCAGTGCTAGGTGGTCGGATCGGATCCGGAATAGGCTCAAAATTAGGCGCTTTTTTGGTCCTGCATTTTTTTTTTGGTGCTCTTATGGAAATGTCGAAAAACGCGTTTTCAAAATTCTGGCGTCAAGCTAGCAGGTTAAATGACGAAATATACAAAAAAAATATATACCTACGTAATAAAAAGGCGCTTTTTACGTGCTTTCGGATTGTGAAGAGATGATGATGAAAAAATGAATTTTTTTTTATCTTAAAAAAATGAATTTTCATTTGGATCATGGCAAATTCCTGGAATTGAGAGCAACTAATTAAGATCAACAAAAATTGTCGTGCTACATCAATTAACCAAGGTGAGTCATGAGATAAGGTCGTCAGTGTAGGCAGCATCCTCTGACCGGCGGGCATGCTTAAACACATTGAGCGCTACCAAATGGAGGCAATTGATAATTTAGTGCTGTAACTATTGTCTGAGATCTCATCCGGGTGTCTCGGAATTAAGAGCCAAGGTCAACAGGGGTGGTTTTAGCAGCCTCCAAACGGCTCATATGCTTCAAAACATTAAGCGCTATCAAATGGAAACAGTTATTAACTTAGTGCTACAGGTATTGCCTGAGTTCTCATCAGGGTTTTGATGGATCAAGATACAAGGTCAACAGGGGTAGTTTTAGCAGCCTCCAAATGGCTGGGATGCTTGAACACATTGAGCGCTACCAAATGGAGACAATCAATAATTTAGTGCTTCATCTACTGCGCGAGTTCTTATCAGGATCTTGATGGGTCAAGAGACAAGGTCATCAGGGGTGGGATTAGCAGCCTCCAAATGGCTCATATGCGTCAACACATTAAGCGCTACCAAATGGAGGCAATTATTAATTTGGTGCTACAGCTATTGCCTGAGTTCTCATCAGGGTTCTGATGGATGAACAAACGATGTCAACAGGGGTGGTTTTAGCAGCCTCTAAATGGCTTATATGCTACAACACATTGAGCGCTACCAAATGGGAGGAATTATTAATTTAGTGCTACATTTATTGCTTTAATTCTCATCAGGGTCCTGATGGGTCAAGAGACGAGGTCATCAGGGGTAGTTTTAGCAGTTTCCAAATGGCTGGCATGCTTGACCACATTGAGCGCTACTAAATGGAGACAATCAATAATTTAGTGCTCCATCTGTTGCGTGAGTTCTTATCAAGATCCTAATGGGTCAAGAGACAAGGCCATCAGGGGTGGGATTAGCAGCCTCCAAATGGCTCACATACTTCAACCCATTGAGCGCTACCAAATGGTGACAATCAATAATTTAGTGCTGCATCTATTGTCTGAGATCTCATCAGGATGTTTCGGAATTAAGAGCCTAGGTCAGCAGGGGTGGTTTTAGCAGCCACCAAATGGCTCATATGCTTCAAAACATTAAGCGCTACCAAATGGAAACAGTTATTAATTTACTGCTACAGCTATTGCCTGAGTTCACATCAGGGTTCTGATGGATCAAGAGACAAGGTCAACAGGGGTAGTTCTAGCCGCCTCCAAAGGGCTGGCATGCTTGAACACATTGAGCGCTACCAAATGGAGATAATCAATAAGTTAGTGCTCCATCTATTGGGTGAGTTCTTATCAGGATCCTGATGGGTCAAGAGAAAAGGTCATCAGGGGTGGGATTAGCAGCCTCCAAATGGCTCATATGCTTCAACACATTAAACGTTACGAAATAGAGGCAATTATTAATTTGGTGCTACAGCTCTTCCCTGAGGTCTCATCAGGGTTCTGATGGATCAAGAAACGAGGTCAAGAGGGGTGATTTTAGCAGCCTCTGAATGGCTCATAAGCTTCAACACATTAAGCGCTACCAAATGGAGGGAATTATTAATTTAGTGCTACATCTGTTGCCTTAATTCTCATCAGGGTCCTGATGAGTCAAGAGACAAGGTCAACAGGGGTGGTTTTAGAAGCCTCTAAATGGCTCATATGCTTCAACACATTGAGCGCTACTGAATGGAGGAAATTATTAAATTAGTGCCACATCTATTGCGTGAGTTCTTATCAGGATCCTGATGAGTCAAGAGACCAGGTCATTAGGGGTGGTTTTAGCAGCTTCCAAATGGCTGGCATGCTAGAACACATTAAGCGCTATAGCGCTAGAACACATTGAGCGCTATAGCGCTCGATGTGTTCTAGCATGCCAGCCATTTGGAAGCTGCTAAAACCACCCCTGATGACCTGGTCTCTTGACTCATCAGGATCCTGATAAGAACTCACGCAATAGATGTGGCACTAAATTAATAATTTCCTCCATTCAGTAGCGCTCAATGTGTTGAAGCATATGAGCCATTTGGAGGCTGCTAAAACTACCCCTGTTGACCTCGTCTCTTGACCCATCAGGACCCTGATGAGAATTAAGGCAAAAACTGCAGCACTAAATTAATAATTCCTCCCATTTGGTAGCGCTCAATGTGTTGAAGCATATCAGCCATTTAGAGGCTGCTAAAACCACCCCTGTTGACCTCGTTTCTTGATCCATCAGAACCCTGATGAGAACTCAGGCAATAGCTGTAGGATCAAATTAATAATTGCCTCCATTTGGTAGCGCTCAATGTGTTCAAGCATGCCAGCCCTTTGGAGGCGGCTAGAACTACCCCTGTTGACCTTGTCTCTTGATCCATCAGAATCCTGATGTGAACTCAGGCAATAGCTGTAGCAGTAAATTAATAACTGTTTCCATTTGGTAGCGCTTAATGTTTTGAAGCATATGAGCCATTTGGTGGCTGCTAAAACCACCCCTGCTGACCTTGGCTCTTAATTCCGAAACACCCTGATGAGATCTCAGACAATAGATGCAGCACTAAATTATTGATTGTCACCATTTGGTAGCGCTCACTGGGTTGAAGTATGTGAGCCATTTGAAGGCTGCTAATCCCACCCCTGATGGCCTTGTCTCTTGACCCATTAGGATCTTGATAAGAACTCACGCAACAGATGGAGCACTAAATTATTGATTGTTTCCATTTGGTAGCACTCATGTGTTCAAGCATGCCAGCCATTTGGAAACTGCTAAAACTACCCCTGATGACTTCGTCTCTTGACCCATCAGGACCCTGACGAGAATTAAGCCAATAGATGTAGCACTAAATTAATAATTGCCTCCATTTGGTAGCGCTCAATGTGTTCAAGCATGCCAGCCATTTGGAAACTGCTAAAACTACCCCTGATGACTTCGTCTCTTGACCCATCAGGACCCTGACGAGAATTAAGCCAATAGATGTAGCACTAAATTAATAATTGCCTCCATTTGGTAGCGCTCAATGTGTTCAAGCATGCCAGCCATTTGGAAACTGCTAAAACTACCCCTGATGACTTCGTCTCTTGACCCATCAGGACCCTGACGAGAATTAAGCCAATAGATGTAGCACTAAATTAATAATTGCCTCCATTTGGTAGCGCTCAATGTGTTCAAGCATGCCAGCCATTTGGAAACTGCTAAAACTACCCCTGATGACTTCGTCTCTTGACCCATCAGGACCCTGACGAGAATTAAGCCAATAGATGTAGCACTAAATTAATAATTGCCTCCATTTGGTAGCGCTCAATGTGTTGTAGCATATAAGCCATTTAGAGGCTGTTAAAACCACCCCTGTTGACCTCGTTTGTTCATCCATCAGAACCCTGATGAGAACTCAGGCAATAGTTGTAGCACCAAATTGATAATTTCCTCCATTTGGTAGCGCTCAATGTGTTGAAGCATATGAGGCATTTGGAGGCTTCTAAAACCACCCCGGTTGACCTTGTCTCTTAACTCATCAGGACCCTGACGAGAATTAAGGCAATAGATGTAGCACTAAATTAATAATTTCCTCCATTTGGTAGCGCTCAATGTGTTGAAGCATATGAGCCATTTAGAGGCTTCTAAAACCACCCCTGTTGACCTTGTCTGTTGATCCATCAGGAACCTAATGAGAACTCAGACGATAGATGTAGCACTAAATTATTGATTGTCTCTATTTGGAAGCGCTCAATGTGTTTAAGCATGCCAGCCATTCGGAAGCTGCTAAAACTACCCCGGATGACCTTGTCTCTTGACGCACCAGGACCCTGATGAAAATTAAGGCAATAAATGTAGCACTAAATTAATAATTGCCTCCATTTGGTAGCTTTCAATGTGTTGAAGCATATGCGCCATTTAGAGGCTGCTAATCCCATCCCTGATGACCTTGTCTCTTGACCCACCAGGTCCCTGATGAAAATTAAGGCAATAAATGTAGCACTTAATTAATAAGTGCCTACATTTGGTAGCGCTCAATATGTTGAAGCATATGCGCCATTTAAAGGCTGCTAAAACCACCCCTGATGACCTCTCTTGACCCACCAGGACCCTGACGAGAATTAAGGCAACAGATGTAGCACTAAATTAATAATTGCCTCCATTTGGTAGCGCTCAATGTGTTGAAGCATATGAGCCATTTGGAGGCTGCTAAAACCACCCCTGTTGACCTTGTCTGTTGATCCATCAGGACCTTGACAAGAACTCACGCAATAGATGTAGCACTAAATTAATAATTGTCTCCATTTGGTAGCGTTCAATGTGTTGAAGCATATGAGCCATTTGGAGGCTACTAATCCCACCCCTGATGACCTTGTCTCTTGACCCATCAGGATCCTGATAAGACCTCACGCAATAGATGTAGCACTAAATTAATAATTGCCTCCATTTGGTAGCGCTCAATGTGTTGAAGCATATGAGCCATTTGGAGGCTGCTAAAACCACCCCTGTTGACCTTGTTTCTTGATCCATCAGAACCCTGATAAGAACTCACGCAATAGATGGAGCACTAAAATATTGATTATATCCATTTGGTAGCGCTCAATGTGTTCAAGCATGCCAGCCATTTGGAAACTGCTAAAACTACCCCTGATGACCTTGTCTCTTGACCCATCAGGATCCTCCTGAGAATTAAGGCAATAATAGTAGCACTAAATTAATAATTGCCTCCATTTGGTAGCGCTCAATGTGTTGAAGCATATGAGCCATTTAGCTGGCTGCTAAAACCACCCCTGTTGACCTTGTTTCTTGATTCATCAGAACCCTGATGAGAAGTCAGGCAATAGCTGTAGCACTAAATTAATAACTGTTTCCATTTGGTAGCGCTCAATGGGTTGAAGTATGTGAGCCATTTGGAGGGTGCGAAAACCACCCCTGATGACCTTGTGTCTTGAATCACCAGAACCCTGATGAGAACTCAGGCAATAGATGTAGCACTAAATTATCAATTACCTCTATTTGGTAGCGCTCAATGTGTTTTAGCATGCCAGCCGGTCGGAGGATGCTAAAACTTACCCTGATGACCTTATCTCTTGACTCACCTTGGTTAATTGGATAATTGATGTAGCACGACAATTTTTGTTGATCTCAATTAGTAGCTCTCAATTCCAGGAATTTGCCATGCACATGACCCAAACTCCCTTCGTTTCAATGATCCACATGAAAATTCATTTTTTTAAGATTTAAAAAAAAATCATTTTACCATCATCATCCCTTCAGTATCCGAAAGCACATAAAAGGCGCCTTTTTATTACGTGGGTATATTTTTTTTAATGCATATTTCGTCATTCTACCTGCTAGCTTGACGCCAGAATTTTGAAAACGCGTTTTTCGACATTTCCATAAGAGCACAAAAAAAAATGCATGACCAAAAAAGCGCCTAAAACGCGCCTAATTTTGAGCCTATTCCGAACCCGATTCGACCACCTAGGACTGCTAATTTTACGGAGCTTAAGCGCTCCCTCAAGCGGGAACAAATCACAGACAAGCAGAAGCGAGGCAATCTTCGAGCTACTGAAGCGTCTCTTTCCTCCGCATCCTCATCCGCGCCTAGCCCGAATCAATCAAATACAACGAGCACCGCTACCTGCTCGAAGAAAAAGCGAAGTGGGAAGAAGAGGAATCATTTCACTGTTGAGAAAAATGCTTTGTATATAAATTCAACAGACCGATTCGAAGTGGCATGTAAGTTATCATAATGATCAGTTCCTTCAAACTCTCGTTGGGCAATGTCACATGGTTTTTTATCCTTTAGATTCATGAAATGTAATCTGATGGGGAAGGGTTGTCCTGCCTATGGCACGTGGGCTGTCAAAGATTTCGTGCGAGATTCTACAAATGATCATGATCACTTGCCAAAGAATGATGTAGGGCGGCTGCACGAATCCCGAGCAGCTTTGAAACAAAATATCAAGTCGCTCAACGTGAATCCAAATTCGTTGTTTCGAATAACTCGTCGTAGGTGAGCAGTCGCTTCAGTCGTTCAAGAAAAAGTCCTTATCTCATCAATATTCCCCGATTGAAGTTTTAAATCGAAGCATTCTCGCAATTATTATTGTTGAAAATGAGAATCTCAGAATTATTTGATATAGTTGTTGGTGAATGTGGGAATAAATCACACATAATACTCGTTATAACAGTCTTCATAGATTTCAAGATTTGAAGGTTCGCCACGCAACCTATGCTCGTTCGATGCATCATTGGAGGATGGAAATTTTCGGCCCTCAACCAAACAATTGGAAAGATTTTGGAGAAATGCTGGAGACCCCGCCCCTAGCGAGTCAACTTTCGCGATATAAAAAGGGAAAATTACAAGAACATCCCTCCTCTTCAGATTTTTCTACGTTTGAGGGAAATTCACATTTCAAAAGGAATGTCATTTATGAACTTCACTTCCTCTCTTATAAAACATCATTTGTTTTGAGACAATGGCTTTCTCTCGTCTAGTGAAACATTGAATACTGTGGGAGCAAAAGCTGCATTTCTTCATACTGTGAAGTTTCTACAGTAGTTTTCTACATGAGTTCTATACTTTTCCCCGATTTCTCAAAAATAATGATTGGATTTTCGTCAATTTTTATTCCTAAACATGAAGGGAAAAATATCAACACAGGGAAATTAGACGCCTGAAATAGTATGTTTCGATACGATATTGCGCCGAACAATATTTTTTGATAGTGATGTTACGTTCAGCGAGTGGCCGAACTGTGCCTTTTTCGTTTACAAGTAAACGAAAAGACTTTTGATTTACTTTTCGTTTACGAGTAAACGAAAAGGCAATTTTCGGCACGAGCTGAACGTAGCAGCAGTGTCAAAAATATTCTGTATCGTGTCCAAGAAGAAATTCAATAAGCTCAATTTTCCCTCAACTTTGATTCCTATGTATTTATTTTTAGGCGAAAACATTTACAGCCATGGTAAAAGATCAGAAAGGACACCTGGTAGAGGCCACAAGCGTAATTCTTGCCAATCGCGAATTCATGAAAGAAATTGTACGCGATGGAGTGGAATTCTCTTTCGTTAATGGCACTTTCAAGAGTGCTCCGTCCCGCATGAACGTACATCAATTGTTGACGTTTATCCTCCATGTTTACGGTCATGTAAATATTCACCTATAAACTTCAAATGATTTATAGATATAAGAAAAATCACACTGCTATCCATCAGTATTTATCCCACTGATCGATTAATACAAAAAATTATACAGATATTTTATACATCTATGATAATTCCACTGGAATTTCTGGAAATCTCGTTTTTTCGAAATGGCAATTTCATAAAAATAAACTGTTAGGAAGATCCCGATAATATTTTCATGCTACTATATTCTCCTCACCCAGCCGGTTCCCGTTGCCTTCGTTCTTATGGAAAAGAGACAGAAAGAGAACTATTGTCAGGTTTCCAGTACATTCTAGACGGAATAATCCCTGAGTTGAAAGAATCCAAGGGTTACATGATGATTGTTTTCGAACAAGCTCCCTACTCTGTCCTTCGAGAAATCGCCGTGGAAATTGTTCTCACGCTTTACCGGTTCCATTTTTCAAGGGTACAATCTGATATTTTCCATTGATTCTCAATTCTCGTCATAAATTTTATTTTGAATTTTTGAAAATTCAATGTTGAATTTTCTTTGAAAATTTGACCTTGGAAGTTTTCATGTGACTGGGAAATAATTTCATTTTTCACATAATTATGTCAATAAACCAACGGATAGCTTCATGACTGACGACAATTTACAGGCCGTTTTGAAACGATCATAAGAAATAAAAGTGATAAAGAAGAAGGGGACTGAAGACGGTCAATGCTGAGGATCCAGAAGAGAAGAAATGCCGCGATACTATCCGATTACTAACGGCCCTACTATTAGCGTCACCTACCGATATCGAGCTTGGCTGAAAGGAAATTCAGGAGGATATAAAAAAACTGGGTCTACAGACTAAATTCAAACCATTCGTCGATTACTTTGACAGACAATGGATGAAGCGACGACCTGCCTATGAATGGTCTGTCCACAACGCGGTTCACAGAATCAATAATGTGTCTGAGTCCTCCAACTCACGTCTGACTTTGTCTTTGGGGATTCATGCTGCTCCGTGGACATGGATACGTGAGATTCTGTTCCCAATTTTGTTTCCATATTTTTTCATCAATTGACTACAAAATAATTGACTGATTGAACCACAATTAAAGAAACTCAGGAACTTGATGGATGATATTCACAGTGATATTCAAGCGGTCATTGAAGGACAGGGTGCGCGAAAGCGTCATAATGAGGACGTACAGTTCGACCGATTGGTTAGACAATACGATGAATTATTGGAGTCTGGTAGAGTAAACATCAAACAGTACCTCGGTGTTTTGGGGAACAGGGGAGAGTACCTGGAGTACATCGAAAAGAAAGGTGAAATTTAATAGTAAAGTGGTAATATTGAATAATAGCTGAGTGGCCTGGCTTTTCCCAGGCGGACTAAAAATCCTGGAGTTCCTGAAATTTTCTAGAAATTCTTTGCATGCTCTCAAAATTTCTAAAAACTCCCTGAATTTCCTCGAAATTTATACACAATCCTTGATTTCATGCGATTTTTTTAAAAACTCCCTTAATTTTACCTATGACTTTGCCTAGTACATTCCTCGGGTATTATAATTTATACGAAATATATGATGGGAATTCATGTTTATTGAGATATGACATGAGAGATATTTAGAAATATCAGTTAGAGAAGACGCATCACCGGATGACAATGATTTAGAAAATAACGAAGGTTTTGGTGTTGATGATTAGGACGAGAACGCAGATGATGAAGAGTACATCATTGTCGATAATGATGGAAATGGTAATACAGCTTCTAAAGAGGAGAAACGAGAGGAGCACCTTCGGGATAGGTGGGAGGTAGTTGGCGTGAGGACAACAAGAAAAACAATTAGGATGAAATTGAGCAAGCAAATGCCCAACTAAATAATATATTGATTCGATTATTCAGTGTCTTACACTGAAAGAAAAATAAATATTTTCTAAAACAAGGCTTGTTTGAACATTCCTTGTTAAAAAATTACGAAATAAATGAAATCTTGTGCTGACCAGTTCAAGACTGTCCTAAAATGGGAAATTTTTGTCGCAGAAATAGATTTAGTTCTTTCAAACATTTGCATCCTCTGAGCCAGCAAGAAATGCCATTTCTCGTACTACTTCTTCAATATTCGATTCTCCCATACGTATTTTGCTCTCAAGAAATACTCATTTCATGCGAAAACAGGGATTGTAAGCTTGCATTTCGGCTATTCAATAATTAAAAAAAAAGAATCCTTAGGATAAGAAAGTGTTATAAAGTCAAAATGAGTGATCACAGTAATAATGGAACGTTTGGGGTTGAAAAGTTGAATGATGGGAATTATCAAACGTGGAAGTTTAGTGTTGAAATGTTATTATTGAAAGACATCTCTGAGCTAATAATAAGTTCACCTCCAACGGATAGGGTAGAATTAGAGGTTTGGAGAAAAAAGGATGGAAAAGCCAGAGGGTTTATAGGTCTATTGGTAGAAAAGAGTAAACAGTGTTACATATGTAATCGAGAAACTGCTAAAGAAACGTGGGATGCTTTAAAAGCACATAATGAACGTGCAACTCTGACAAATAGGGTAATGTTATTAAGACAATTAATCACGATGCGTTTAGCTGAGGATGGGGATATGAGAGCGCATTTAAACGAGATGCAGAACAAGATAGATGCGTTGATAGCTTTGGGTGACACTCTTGCAGAGAATTTTTTGGTGGCTGTAACGCTTAGTAGTTTGCCAGAATCATGGGGGGGACTGGTGACTGCATTGGAGGCACGACCGGAGGACCAACTATCTATATCAATGGTAAAGAACAAACTACTCAACGAGCAAACGAGGCAACGAGGACAGGCAGCAAAGCAACAAGTGAAGACGCTGCACTCAAAGTGTTTAAAGAGAAGACGAAGATAGAATGTTATTTTTGTCATGATAAAGGTCACGCCAAAGCTGATTGTGAGAATTCAAAATGTGGCTAGACAAAAAGAAAACACATAAGTATGTGAACAATTGGAGACATCGAGCGGATGCCGTCGAGGCCAGCCAAGAGAATTTGGAATGTAGTAGCGATAGTGATACTAACGCATGTCAAGACTCGGCCTACGCGGTAACCCAAGGAAAAAAATTGTCAATATGGGTTTTCGATTCGGGAGCAACAAAGCACATAACAAATGATATTGATTTCTTCAAGAATTCGGACACAAAATACAGGTCTACAGTCCGTGTCGCAAGTCAAAACGTAAGTTCAGTCTATGGAATTGGTTCAGGGGAAGTCGAATGCGTCACCAGAGCGGGAAATAAAAATATTTTGAAATTGGATGGAGTATTATATGTACCAGATTTTGAGTCAGGGTTGATCTCGATTCATATTTTGGACAAAGAGGGTAACAAAGTGTTAACTGAAGGCGGTACTATGATTTTGAAGAAAAATTCAGGAGAATTAGCTGTAGCAGACATTAAAAATAGAATATATATGTTGTGACGAGGCGATTCTTTTATTTTTATTTGTTTTTATTTTATACTTTGCCCAACTACACACTGCCCCCTAAATAATAAAATCCCGCCATCGTTGGATACCCCTTCCCTCGATTTTCCCCTCATCGCCCCTCTACTCCCGCCACTGGACATCACGAAGACATCAGCCGAAGAAAGACAACAGTTCCGGCCCTATTGGATAACCTGAAGGAGCCGTTGGTCCCCCCACAAACCACCCATACATGGGCCGCGGCAACCCACCGCCCTCGACGATCCCAGCGAGACATTCCTGGATTGTGGTCATCGTCACCACTCATCCGTGCTGATTGGCCCCGATTGCTCCCGAATTATAACCCGAAGGACTTCGGCACCTGACGAACCCCCACGAATCACGGAGAAAACGGAAAGACCGTCACTCGTGCAACCGCTGTCCTGGACCCTGCCACGTGCGCCCCAAGAGTTGAAGAAACAGTGCAAATCCCCGGAAGTTCTGTACATTGGATTTTGGGATAGAGTAAAAAGGATTTTGGTGCCCGAGCTCATCCCGGCTCTAAATACTGTGCCCCTAGAATCTAGAAGGAGGAATGAAGGCTCAATCCCTGGAGTCGTTGAAGGACCCGGATTAGACCTCAACTGGAAGTCGTGAGTACGAGTTACCCCCCTCATTTTCCCTCTTGTCCCCACAATATTACCCTTCATACCCCCCAACGATGAGCCTACACTCTTTTGTTTCTTCCCCATTTAGTCATTCTTTTTATATTTAGTTGCATTCCCTCGACACGACTAGCTTCTCCCCTTTTTCCTGCATTAGAGTCACTCCCTTTGTACGTGTACAAAAGTTCCCTGGCCTTACCCATAACCCTAGATCCAAGTAAAAGGAATTTCAAGCGTCTTACGACGATCTATCATGTAAATTAATAGAAATATAGATATTCAGTTAATTTTATCCCTCATTTGTCCTCATTATTTAATTGCCCTAAATCCCCCTTTTAGGAAATAATAATAATTAAATATTGAAAGGTTACAATGTTGAGAGCGGCAGAACATGCATTCAAGGTGTCTCCAGGACACACTGATACTTGTATTCATACTTGGCATCATCGTTTCGGTTACAGGGACCCCCAGGCAATCAAGAAATTGGAACAGAATGGTTTAGCCTCAGGTCTCAAGATCACATCCTGTGGAGTAAAAGAATTTTGTGAAAGCTGCATTAAGGGTAAGTCAACTCGTAATCATTCCCAAAATAATCACATTCCAAAAGCAATGAACCGCTGGAGCTGGTTCATACCAATCTATGCGGACCCATGCCTACTCAAACGCCTGGAGGAAGACGTTACATAATGACGTTGATTGATCATTACAGTCGGTTCACCCAAGTATTCCTCTTAAGGGAAAAATTTGAAGCTGCACAGATAATGAAAGATTTCATTGAATGCAGTCAGAATCAATTTAATAAATTACCAAAGGCCTTCAGATCAGATAGAGGGGGTGGATACACTGAACATGAGCTACAAGAATACTTGAGGAAGAGAGGAATTAAAATGCAATTGACTGCTCCGGACTCTCACCAACAGAATGGGGTTGCGGGGAGAAGAAACAGGACGTTAATTGAGGCTGTAAGGACCATGCTCATTAACGTGCCCCAAAAAATCAAAAATATCTAGGTTTGCTTCGCCTATGCGTCGAATCGATGGTGGATTGTCTCCAAAGAGAGTATGAATTTTTCCTAATTTTTAGAGCGATTTCTTCCGGCGGCAATGATAATCTAAAATTCCTGAAAAATTTCTGACCTACTGGCAGTTTGCAGCTAATGAGTCTGTAAAAAGTCAAATGGCTTTATGGCGGTCTCTCGCCAGGTAGTAAGGGTGTTCGGTCGGTACACCTCTCTTCCAGGTAATGTCTGTCTGCGTCGCTTTACTTAATGGAAAATTTGTCATATTTTTATTCGTCGCGTATGAAAATAATGGCATTGTTTAGAGCTGTGAATTCGTATAACATTTATCTTCACGGAGGTAATATTTGGTTGTAGTACCTCAAGACTTGCAAAAATATCCGATAATTATAGGATTATTTTTCACATTCTAAGTTTGGTTATGAGGAATATTTATTTAAAATATCTATGAAATCTGGAGAATATTCGGTAAACCACTGTACAATTATGAATTTGATAAATATAAAATATCCGGATTTATCTTTTAGCTATATAAATAGCTTGAAATTCTTCAGTCAATACGAATCAGTTGTTGATTTTGAAGAAATCGAATTTTCTAAAAAAACTTTCATAGAATAAATAATACTATTTTCAAAATTATTAAGTATTAAATATTAAATTTTTTACTTAAAATGAAATTGTAGGTATACTTTCTCATAATTAGAATTGAGCATTCGTAGAAGTCATTCAATTGAAGGGTGTGCGAGTGACCTGAAAATTGACAAAACCTTCATGAATCATCTCCACATAGTTTATAATGAGGCTTATAGCGTCGCCCGTTCTTCACCTCTGTTTGAGGAGGTGGAGCCCCCAAGTACTTTGCACTTCTGAGGAAATACCTTCAAATAATTTTCTCGTTTGAACTATGCACAGTCAGTCGCAAGACAACTTCCGAAAAGTCAACATATCAGAGTAGCCAGTTAAAAACAAACCCACACAATATGCTGGAAACACGTAAAAACAGTGAGATTCCATTGGTCGCTTACGGGAGACCAGGGATTCGTAGTAATAAATTGCCTACAAATAAGCAGGTTTTGGAATGTTACTTTTATTATACGAGGCATAATATACCGAAACTTAATGCTCGCGAAGTGTTACAGTGTGTTGTGCGGAAAAGTGTTATTTTTTGGGAATATGCGGGAATTCCGGTTATAAAAGAGTGCAACGCAATCAGCAAGTTGGAAAAATTGGTAAAATATTATAAAACAATCCTCAAATACGGTGCCCTGAGAGACACAAATACAGCTTATAAAGTGAAAGAAATAGATTTTAAATGTTCATTGGACCGTTTCGACATCGCCCATCAAAAGCAAGTGAGTGTAATGAAGAACGAAGCAGCAACAGCTTTATTGAGTTGCGGTGGCTGTTTAGACATAATCATCGATACGGAGGAGCGGACTGATTGTAGTATACAGGAAGCCAAAGGAGAGGAAAAAACTGAGTTATTACAGCAAAGTACGTTGATAGAAACAATAAACGGTAGAAATTACGAGAAAAAATCCAAACAAAAAATTTTTCTTGTGCAAAAATACACAAATTCTGTAAGATGACTTTCTTTTCTTTCTTCAATATGATGTATGATATATATTCAATTTCTTTCACGAATTTCAAATTAATAGTCGGATATTTATTTGATTCCATAGATTCACGTATGAAAAAATTCAATAGGCTTATCCTATAGGACTTCCTATAGGATTTCCTATAGGTTTGCCTATAGAACAATTCTATGGAGAATTGAAACACTTTCTATAGGATTTCGTTCCCAAGTCTGCGGGAATTAAGGTTTCCTATAGATGAAAGATCTATAGAGGATTCTTTGTAGGATGACTTATAGGATTTTTTATTCAGGGAGAACATTGTTTAAATCACCATGGAATATCTATAGGAAAGATGACTATGGGAACTGGGCCATAGCAATTCGTTTATAGGGAATCTGTTCATGGGAATTTGATTGTTTATAGAAATTGTTCCATGAATAACCATGGGATTTCTATCGGGGAAGTGTCTATGGGAATTGAGCCATATGAAGTCTTTTATAGGGATTCGAATTTTTTATAGAAACTTTTCTATGAATAACCGTGGGTTTTTTATAGGAAAGATTTTTTTAAAAACTCGAATCCCCATAAACGAATTCTTATGGCCCAATTCCTATAAACATCTCCCCGATAGAAATCCCATGGCCATTTATAGAACAATTTCTATAAACAATCAAATTCCCCATAAACGAATTCCTATGGCCCAATTCCCATAGACATCTCCCCAATAGCAATCCCATGGTCATTTATAGAACAATTTCTATAAACAATCAAATTCCCCATAAACGAATTCCTATGGCCCAATTCCCATAGACATCTCCCCAATAGCAATCCCATGGTCATTTATAGAACAATTTCTATAAACAATCAAATTCCCCATAAACGAATTCCTATGGCCCAATTCCCATAGACATCTCCCCAATAGCAATCCCATGGTCATTTATAGAACAATTTCTATAAACAATCAAATTCCCCGTAAACGAATTCCTATGGCCCACTTCCCATAGACATCTCCCCAATAGAAATCCCATGGTCATTTCTAGAATATAGTTTCTATATAGAATTCATATAGCCCACTTCCCATAGTCATCTTTCGTATAGGAAACCCACGGTTACTCATAGAAAAGTTTCTAGAAAAAATTCGAATCCCTATAAAAGACTTCATATGGCCCAATTCCCATAGACATCTCCCCGATAGAAATCCCATGGTTATTCATGGAACAATTTCTATAAACAATCAAATTCCCATGAACAGATTCCCTATAAACGAATTGCTATGGCCCAGTTCCCATAGTCATCTTTCCTATAGATATTCCATGGTTATTTAAACAATGTTCTCCCTGAATAAAAAATCCTATAAGTCATCCTACAAAGAATCCTCTATAGATCTTTCATCTATAGGAAATCTTAATTNCAATAAAAAATCCTATAAGTCATCCTACCAAGAATCCTCTATAGATCTTTCATCTATAGGAAATCTTAATTCCCGCAGACTTGGGAACGCAATCCTATAGAAAGTGTTTCAATTCTCCATATAATTGTTCTATAGGCAAACCTATAGGAAATCCTATAGGAAGTCCTATAGGATAAGCCTATTGAATTTTTTCATACGTGTTCACCTGGAGAAATTTCGCTGGACCCTAAAATTATGTTTTCGACAAAGAGGAAATTTTTGAGTTGCTGAATTGTATGGAGGCGAATGATAGCAGTGAAGAAACGGATACCACCTATGAAGTAAAATTATCGCCCAAGAAACCTAAGCGACTCAAGGTCATAACTCCTGACATCACGGCCATCTTGGACCGAGCCAAAGTTAGCGATCGTATGGCTGCACGAGTGTTGGCAGCAATTTTAATGCGCGCAAATATGACTTTGGAAGACGTCCATTTGAGCCGTGAAACTCTGCGTCGAAATCGCCAAGTACAGCGTGAAACGCTCAGTGATACCATCCGAGACAACGCGAAAATTAAACCACCTCACATTTTGAGTGTCCCACTGGGACGGCAAACAAATGTCAGCGCCGGAAAATAAATTTAGAAAAATTGATCGTCTCCCAGTTTTGGTATCAGGTCACGAGTGGCATCAACTGCTTGGGGTGCCTAGGCTTGAAAGAGGAACCGACGAAGTCCAGGCAAAAGCAGTATGCCAATGCTTGAAGGAATGGGATATCCTAGACGAGGTATGCGCTACGGTGTTTGATACGACATCAAGTAACACGGGCAATGTCAATGGCGCATGCACCTTGCTTGAAGAACATTTGGGAAGGGATCTTCTGTACCTAGCGTGCCGTCACCATCTTATGGAACTTCTTTTAAAGACAGCGTTCGAATCATCGATGGGGTGTACTGCCGGGCCTGACGTTCTGATCTTCAAGAGATTCCAAGGACAGTGGGAGACTATGAAAAAAGAAGAGTTTTCCCCCGGGGTTCATGATATCGCGGTGAAGGAAGCCATACAAGATGAAGTGGGAGACATCCTTGCTTTCGCTGAAAAACAACTGGAGGTGAGTTACAATGTCTTATGTATATCAAGCTGACGTACCCATATTTCTAATTGTTATCGAACCCTGAAAATGGAAATTCCGCCATTAATTAACCAACCTCATATTTTTCTGTTTATCATATAGGATAAAACTATCCGTAGAGACCACGGAGTTTCTAGAACTGGTGGTGATGTTCCTAGGTGGAGATTTAGCGACAGGCAACCGTTTCCGTGCTTTAGGCCCTATTGATCATGCTAGGTGGATGTCCAAAGCAATCTACTCGCTAAAAATTTTTCTATTTAGAGACCAATTTTGCTTGACATCGTAGGAGAAATCAGGTCTGACGAATATATGTATTTTTATTGTTCTTGCGTACCAAAGGGCTTGGTTCACGGCTTCACATGCAGTTATAGCTCCAAACAATCATTTGAAACTGTTGAAACAATTAGCACAAAATGCTACTTGTTCCAGTCATGTTGCATCGAAAGTTTGGAGAGCTGTATTCGATAAGTTCGTGACACACCTTTGGTACTTATCAGAGGAATTGGTTGCTCTCGCGTTCTTTGATGAGCACGTGAGTGCAGAGTGTAAGCGAAAGATGTGCCAAGCCATGAAATCGCGGTCTGCACACGATAATAAACGGGAGCAGAGGAAAACTGGAATCAAAGATTTGGCATTAATTTCAGGGTTAACTTTAGATTCTTTCGTTACTCAGAACACTGTTAGATTTTTCGAAATTTTAAAAATCGATTATACTTTTTTGGAAAGCGATCCGATAACATGGGAGAAAAGAGACGATTTTGCCACAACTTTCAAAATTGTCAAATCCCTCCATGTGACAAATGATATTGCTAAAAGGAGTGTTGCACTTGTGAGTGAATATAACGATCTGCTCACAAAAGATGAAATCAGCAAACAAAATTTAATGAAACTTGCCAATAAATTTCGAGAAGTACCTTCAGGCTGCACGAGAAAAGACTTGGAGTTTTCATTGGAGAACTATTTGAAAAATCCATCAATTTAATTAGTTAATATTAGAACTAGCGAATGGGCGCTTCGCTATATTAATTTATTTTATATTAATTTATTTTATTGTTTTTTTCCAATTTTTCCTTGCGGTTGGATTAAATTAAATTTATTGGATTCTATTCCCATTGTAGTATACAAATTGTGGGAACAGTTTTTCTCATTTTCAAATGAAGAGATATTTATGTTAAATAATAAGGAGAGTATTGATAGTTTTTTTGGAATGATGATCTGTATACTTTTTACAATTACATCATTGTTCAAAAATTTCTTTATGCACTACATTTTTCGTATAACTATGCCCATCTTTTTCATTTTTTATTTTACGTCCTTCANTTTGCGGTTAGATTGAATTAAATTTATTGGATTCTATTCCCATTGTAGTATACAAATTGTGGGAACAGTTTTTCTCATTTTCAAATGAAGAGATATTTATGTTAAATAATAAGGAGAGTATTGATAGTTTTTTTGGAATGATGATCTGTATACTTTTTACAATTACATCATTGTTCAAAAATTTCTTTATGCACTACATTTTTCGTATAACTATGCCCATCTTTTTCATTTTTTATTTTACGTCCTTCAGTCATGCATATTTTCAATTTTTCACTTGCCCTCACTTTTGACAATGCCACGTATAATTGACCGTGACTGAATACGTTACTTTTAAGATAAACACCTACTCTTTCTAATGTCTGTCCGTTGNTTTTTTTCTTCAATAATGTCGGAAGATTAATATTTTTCATTTTCATGATCTGATTTCATTGAGAGAAAATGACAAAAATGCAGGGAGAGATGCTCAGCAAGAAAATAAAAAAAAGCTTTTTTTTAATTTTCTGAAAAATTTCAAAACTGATTTTTTTAGATGACAAAAAAATATCAATATGTTCTCTTTCTATGATCTAATTTCAATGCAAGAGAGTGAAAAAAAACAGAGATACGTGATCAGCAAGAAAATGACAATTTCGATTTTTTAATGTCCCCGGAGTTTTAAAAATGATATATTTTTCCCAATAATGTGTGACGAGGCATATTCATTTATTTTTTATTATTTTTCTACATATTTTTTCCCACTACACACTGCCCCCTAAAAGGTAAATCCCGCCACCGTTGGATACCCCTTCCCTCACTTTTCCCCTCATCGCCACTCTGCCCCTGCCCCTGGACATCACGAAGACACCAGCCGAAGGAAGACATCAGTTCCGGCCCCACCCGATCCATTGGAGAAGCCATCGCCTCCTGGAAATTCCCCATTGTAGACCCCCGAATATTCACCACCAGCAATAATCCCTTGCGAGACATCCCTGGATTGTGGTCATCGTCACCACTCACCCGTGCTGATTGGCCCCGATTGCTCCCGAATTAAAACCCGAAGGACATCGACACCTGACGAACCCCCACGAATCGCGAAGGAAAAGAAGAGACCGTCACTCGTGCATTAGCTGCCCCGTGAGTCGCCACGTGCCCCGAAAGTAGTAAT
>NW_021681620.1:83210-91693 GCF_001412515.2 Diachasma alloeum
GGCCTACAAAAAATATTTCTATTTTGAAATCTCTTCAAGATTCGAATTCATTGGGAGTTTAGAAGGTTTTCTAAAACTCCTAAACCCCTCGGCCTCTAAGCCTCTTCTCTTCTTGCGTTCCGGACGTTTGTTTAACGCGAATATCTTGGAAACTATTCATTGTAGCGTGATAAAGTCAAGTTCAAATTGCAGCTGGACTCATTTCCCAGCGATTTTCTCCTCCGTGGATAAATTTGGAATAAAATTCAGGCACATCATTGATAATTCCAGAGGTCACTCAGTTTTCATCAAAAATAAATTCGTGATAAGTGAAGTCGATAGGAAATCGTGTACTTTTTATTTAACACTAATTTTATGTTGCTATAAGGCATAGTTGCGGAAATATTTTCTGACTTGGTGCTTAATTTATAATGGAATCTCACGGACACTCCAATGGGAAAACTTCGCTTTAAATCAAGATATTTTCTCCATTCAAGCTCTGCTAAATTCGTTATCGAATGGGGAATATCGATTTTTGATTTGTAAATTAATATCACGTAAAAATTCAGAATTTCTATATGAAAAATAAAAGGTCATTTTACGATTTATTGAGGATCACAAAAGGTCCAGTTCCATCTGAGGAAAAGCGGGCCGGCTGACTGACCCTTCTTCATTTCAGGTATATGGCCTTCATAACGACACTAGTTAAGCGGAGCACCTGTCACCGTATGAAAATTGGATAATTTTCTTTTGCATTTTTCATCGACTCAGAATTATCCAAAATGTTTCTATTTTCTGGAAACGATGATCAGATAGTTGAATAATTGTATAACGGAATTTGAAAGAAATTAGACAATGATAAATAGTATTCAGAGGCTCTTGAATACCTCTATTTTACGTAAGAATCAGGGTTGCTAGTTGAAAAACAAATGGACTGAAAACAGCGAATCAAGGGTTATTCCATTGTTTTACTCCTTGGGAACAGGTCTTGCGCAACTATTGACAACAATATGAATAATTTGCTAATTAAATTGTGGATATCATCTTCAGCCACTTTTTCATAGGCTTCACCCCATAAGAATTTTCAAAATTCATTGCTGCCTATAGAAATTGTTCTAAAAATCTGAAAAANATAGTATTCAGAGGCTCTTGAATACCTCTATTTTACGTAAGAATCAGGGTTGCTAGTTGAAAAACAAATGGACTGAAAACAGCGAATCAAGGGTTATTCCATTGTTTTACTCCTTGGGAACAGGTCTTGCGCAACTATTGACAACAATATGAATAATTTTCTAATTAAATTGTGGATATCATCTTCAGCCACTTTTTCATAGGCTTCACCCCATAAGAATTTTCAAAATTCATTGGTGACTATAGAAATTGTTCTAAAAATCTGAAAAAATTATCACTGTCTATCTATATGATCCACGATCACTTTTGACTATAGGCAACGCAAAATTCGGAATAAAATGGTTTTAGGGCAGGCTAATGCTCATTGACGCACATCTACCAGACACGTATTGGGGTGAAGCGGTACTAACCAGTGCCATTCGAATGTCAGTGAGCATTATAGAAAAGATATGGGTTGGACCATAGTACTGAGAGAGAGAAAACACTCGACAGGTTTACCAACTCATTTTAATACTATTTCAAGAGACGCATTTTAATATTATTTCAATAATTAGAAAAACATCCAATAAAAATTATTTGAAACCCGTAGGTGATGAGAAAAAAAACAATCAATCTGATGAATAAAATCAATATTCAAGAAATGTTCAAGTACACAGTTAAATAGTGACTTGAAAATTGGGAAATTTCGTGCGCAGCGATTGAATCAGGGTTCGAAAACAATAAGACTCCCCTTCCGTTTCACCCCCCTGTGAAACGGGGGTTTTTCAAGGGTTCATTTTGAAATTTGAAATTTGATATTTGCAATCTGAAATTCGAAATTCGAAATTTGAAATTCGGGAAGTTGAAATTTTGTACGAAACATTTTAGTTCTTTCAAATTCCAATTTTCCGAATTTCAAATTTCCAATTTCAAATTTGAAATTTGAAATTCAGAATTCAAATTTCAAATTGCAAATATCAAATTTCAAAATGAACCCTTGAAAAACCCCCGTTTCACAGGGGGGTGAAACGGAAGGGGAGTCCTATTGTTTTGAGTACTGAGCACGAATTTTCCCAATTTTCAAGTCACTGTTTAAGTGTGCATTTGAACATTTCTTGAATATTGATTTTATTTATCAGATTGATTTTTTTTTCTCATCACCTACGGGTTTCAAATAATTTTTAGTGGATGTTTTTCTAATTATTGAAATAATATCAAAATGCGTCTCTTGAAATAATATTAAAATGAGTTGGTAAACCTGTCGAGTGTTTTCTCTCTCTGTTCCATGGTCCAACCCATATCTTTTCCATGATGCTCACTGACATTCGAATCAGGCGCCTGTGCGTGAGAGCGTAATTGTCCCGAAACTCATAATTTTCCGAATCATTTGTTCAAATAACTTTCTTATGAAATCTGAAAAAAATCTGAAACTTATACCTGTTTTCAAGAAAGATTTAATTTATCACCCACTAGTTTTTCTTCAACAGTTAATAATTGTTTTGGGTGCCATGGGAATTTTCCTAATTAAGAGTAGGGTAACCTCATAGGTATAGTGGGAGAGGTTACAAAAACATCCAAATTTCATAATTTTTTTCTTGAGACTGAAATCTGAAAAAAATATGCACGAATTCTCAATGATGCAGCATACTCAGAATTTTCTCTCCTGAATTTTCTAATTTTTTTCTTTGCCTTTTGAGGAGAATGTTTGACTTTTCATTTCATTTTCTTTGACTTTTCACACATGTATAGGGACGGTGCGTTCGGTAAAACAGGTTTCTAACCCGGTGTATTCAGTCGTTCACGGAACACGGGTCCAGTTTTCCCCGCGGTCCATTTCACCCCCTGGTCCATGTTGCCCTATTCTGCCCAACGTGGGGTTTCATAGAGGTCATTGTGGTGGTCACTTATAGAATCAGAGCTATGATACTGAAAAAAAAATCAGAATTCCAGAAGTTTTATTTTTAGAAAAACTGGAAAACGCCTGAGTCGATTTTGCTCAAAATCTACTCTGGTATACGGCATACTAATATTTATCGATTGAATGCAAAACAATTCAAATCGCATCATTTCTACTGGAAAAATAATCGAATTATTCAAAAAACGTAATTTTTTGCGTTTTTTCAGAAGTTTTTTGCGAATTACTAGAGAACCGCTAAGACGATCGTTTTTACAAACTAATCAGTTCTAAGTTTGTGACGAGGGGCAATTATTTATTTTTATTTTTATTTCATATTTTTTCCCCAACACGCTCAGCCCCCTAATAAATGATTGCCGCCACCGTTGGCCACCTTATCTCCCCAATATTTCCCTTCGCCCCCCCCCCCGCCCTTACCATTCCCCCTGGAAGCAGAGATGAGACCACCCGAAGGAAGTCAACATCACCGGCCCATGAACTCGACTGACCAAAACCTGTGCCCCCTGGAAGAATACCCACAAACGCCCCTCAAAAACACGCATCATCAGCAGCCCAGGTGACTAAGCTCCTGTGTGATATCCCCTGGCCCCCTCCAGAGATCTAAGTCAGGTGACGATCAAGTACGAAATCTGACGAATGAAGGAAACGAAGGAAGAAATGCGAAGAAATCGCGACGAAAAAGAAGAGAAGAAAGGAGTCACTCGTAACACAGCCGCCTCGAGTGTTTCCACGTGCCCCGAAAAGTATTCCCCGAGAAGCCCCGTAATTTTGGGTTTGGAGAAGTATTGATAAAAGAGGAAAATTGCATGCATCCTAGTACACCTCTCAGCCATTGGAATTGGAATCCAGTAGTCGTCCAGTTGGAACGGAGGCTCAAACCCTGGAGAAAAACCCCCCCGAATTATTGAAGATTTTGTTGTGCCGCCCGGAAGTCCCCGAGTTGCACCCACGTGGTCGTGAGTACGAGTTACCTTCCCCATTTTCCCATTATTCCCTTGTTCCCCAAGTATTTACCTCCAACGGTGAGCCTACACTGTATTTTGAATATTCCCCTTAGTGTTCAATCGGATCAATTATTACTTCATTGATATCATTTACAATTCCCTAGACACGTCTAGCTTCTTCCCTTTTGTTTTGCTTAGAATCATCCCTCTTTACGTGTACAAAAGTTGCTTGGCCTCCCCAGTAGTGTAGTAATGCGGGTTCTGGCGCAACGTTTTTGGCGTCGACCTGGCTAAAGGGCCCCCGCGAGGGGGCTGGGTGGGTGAAAGGGTTAATTAATTCGCGCTAATTAATTAATTATTGATTGATTTAATTATTGATTAATTAATCAATTAATTAATTTTCAATTCATTAGTATGTTCTGGGGCAACGTTTTTAGCGTCGACCTGGTCGTTGGGGCCCAGTAGGGGGGTCAGATGAAAGTAGGTGGGTGGGTGGTTGATTAATTCACGGGGTCGCTGTTTGATTCGCGGTTTGATTAATTAATTCGCGATTTTTTCCCTCGAAGTGATGAAAGGGTTATTTAATTCGCTGGTTAATCAATTTAATTCGCGGTTTTGCGTTACAAAGGACCTTCTCGGTGACCTAGTCAATCCACCCCGCGAGGGGGTGAGTGAAGGGGTTAATTAATTCGCAGGTCGCGGTTTGATTCGTAGATTAATTCCGCAAATCACGGCTAAATTCGAGGATCGATTAATTAATTAATCAATTAGTACATCCGAACTTCTCAGTACACTGCCGCGAGGGGTGATAGGGTTAACTAATTCGCTGCTTTAGTTTGCTGTAGAAATCATAGAAAGGGCTCCTCTTCTTCTTCAAACGCTGACACCTGGCTCCACTTGACATTTTCCAGACATGTCTGAACTTGAGTTTTCCGGTAATTTCTCGTTTTCCGCCCCCTTCGTGTGAAATTGTTGTTGATAACGATATCAATATATAAATATTTATTTTAAAAAACATTTTCCTGACATGTCTGAACTTGAGTTTTCCCGTACTTTCCTGTTTGCCGCTCCCATTCGTGGGAAATCATTGTTAATAATGATATCAATATATAAATATTTATTAAAAAAAACATTTTCCTGGCATGTCTGAACTTGAGATTTCCCGTACTTTCCTGTTTGCCGCTTCCATTCGTGTGAAATTTTTGTTGATAACGATATCAATATGTAAATATTCATTTTAAAAAGAAGAGTTCAGAAAGGGAGGGAGTATGTATATCTGCAAAGGCAGAGGATCAGTCATTCAAAAACTTAGGTACCTCCACCAATTTGACATAGTCCTCGACAAATTTTACACGTTGTAGTAGGAGGAGTTTCCGAAAAATCTCCATCTGCTGCAAACTGATAAGAATGGAAATGCATTGGAAGATGTCCGAACGCAATCTTTTGTTTACATAGACTTTTTCGGGTTACCTGGGAACGCACGTTGTACTCACAACCCTAAGAACATGATGTTTGACAAACTGGAGCAGAGTTTTCGGAGTTTGATGTCCTATCGCACCGCAAAGATTAAATGTTTTCCTGGACATTTTTCAGCTATTTTTTTTTCCCACGAACAAAAAATGTTGCTATTTTGTTAATACTTTTCCATGAGTCACATGATTCTTTTTCAACCAATCACGTAAGATTTTACAGAGTGTACAAGCGTAGGCACACTCACATATGTATCTATATAAACAAATTTCACCTTGATTTTCCGCTAGTTCTTTAGTGTCTTTATCATGAACACGGATCCTAACGCGTGTAAAAGATTATTGAGGTCATTGGAAGATGCGTATGAAATAGTGAAAACTAATAAGAGACCCAGGGAAATTCAACAATGGCTTAATCACATCAGAGGACATTCGAAAGAAATTAATGCATTATTGAAGAGGAGTGCGAGTCATAGTGAGAGAAGACGTTTAACTCACATGTTAGGACGACTGAAGGCGTTCTACGCAAGATTCAGAAACTTGGAAGTGATAGGAGGAGATTTAAGTGGCAATTTAACCGATAGAGTCCGATGGGAGGACTTACAAAGTGTTTTTGAGAACCGGTGTAATTATTAACGTGAAAAATCCAGATATACCCAAATTTTTAGATGATGCTAGACGAATGCTCTGTGTACGTTTGAAAAATGCATTGAAACAAGAAGGAAGTTTGAAAGTGAATGTAGTGTTAACGTGTTAAGAGGAAATTAATAGAGATGAACATCTGATTGAAGAAGAAAAATATTTCAGTACCAAAAATGAAATAATTCTTGATTCAACTAATATTAAATAGTAGTTCGAGGAGCATATTAGAGAAAAACTTCTTGTGAAAGCGGATGAGTTCCAGGAAAAAGACTTAAGCTGGAGATTAGTGGACGTCATCAATTTAGAAGTGAACATAAATAAATATAATCCATTGTGCGGAGGATCCAGCTTCGTTGAACTACCTAAATGGATTAAAAAGAAACATGTTGTCGTGAACGTTCAAAATAAAGACGATGCCTACTGCTTCTTATGGTCCATTATGGCCCCTCGCTGTAACGTTCGAGATAAGCAACGACCTAACTCATACCCAGCTTTCAGCACTTATGAAAAGATTTGGTAATTTCAAATACCCTATGGCATTAAAAGACATTCCCAAGTTTGAGAAAATGAATGAATTGTCGATTAATGTATATGGAATCGACAGTGACGAAGAATCAGAGAAAAAATGGATTGTGCGCCTTTATCCTAATATAAAAAGGAGAAACGAAACGATATATCGAAGTATCTCTCCATCTCGAAATTATCGAAACGCGTAAGACTGAATCCGACGCGCCATCAGACGTCGTGGCCGTGAATAGAATTACGTTCATTTTCTCTGGCGCTTCGCTCGGGTGAGGTTCCGGTTACGCACGAGGTGATATTTTTGCATTTTTCGACGTTGAAATTTAGTGAAGTGAATCCAAAGCAAACAATGGCATCCACCAAGATCAAATACACATCGAGTAAGGCAATTGATCATTTCAATGCGGGAGCGACTCTTATGTAAGTATTTTTGGTTAATATTTCGTTTTATCATGCATTGAGGTATCCTAACCTCCCACTACCACGTGTTATTTTTGGTTAATATTTCGTTTTATCATGCATTAAGGTATCCTAACCTCCCACTACCACGTGTTTAATATTTCGTTTTATCATGCATTAAGGTATCCTAACCTCCCACTACCACGTGTTATTCATAAAATGCTAAAATTGAATTCTTTCCTTTCAGGAGAATCGTTGGCTACGTGGATTCCATCGAGGGATTGAGAGAATTGCCTAAATCTGCATCCAAATGGATTTACAAATGCGTTTTGAATAACAATGACGACAAGAGGGTTCGCATCATCTTCTGGGGGGATGATGCTTTGAAGTACAACTCAGAAATCGTCATGTACCAAGTAAGAAATAAAAAAAAATGCTTCACGTATTTTTTTTATGCTAAAAAATGTAAATTTTGAGGGGATCAACTTTATGGAAAATAGTGATCATCCCTCAACGGAAGTTCCTATTTTTACAAACTGAAAAAAAATGACAAAAATCTATTATATGCACAAAAAAAGCAGTTTGAATAATATTAAATTAAAAACATTAATTAATTTTTTCAACCATTCTAATTGGATTCCAAAAAAATTTTAAATTACGTTTTTTACATTTTTCTGAATGATAAGCTAAAAAAAAAGTTGACAAAAATTTTTTATATCCAAGAAAAAACCAGTTCAAATAAGATTGAATTGATGAAATTTTATTTCTCAACCCATTCTTATTTCACTTAAGAGAAACTTTTAAATTATATTTTTCTGAATTATTTTTTGTAACGAAAGATTCTCAAGAGAAAAATTAATTCTCAAGAGAAAAATTAATTATAAAAATAATCAATTTGTTCGCTATAGATCATAAAAATTACTGGTGGTGTGATCAAAGAGGCCAATCTCCAGTATCGCCGATCTGGCGATACTGTCAGTGACAAAGAGTTCCAGTTTGGTCGCGGAAGCACTCTCGAGGTCCTTGGAACCTTCGACATTGCAAATGGCGCTGATGAGGCATTGAACAAGGTGGTGAAGTACCAATCCATGGAGATAAAAGACGTTTGTTCTGCACGTGGCCCAGTTGAAATCTCAGGATGGCTCAAGGAGCCTTTTAGGAGTATTTCAACCGCCAGTGGTGCAAGTTACGGCAGTGCAATGATTTGTTCCGAGGTTCATCGAATGACTGTTCATGTGACCACCTTCGTCCCTAACGAAAACCTCCTGGAAGGGATGAAAATTAAGATTCGAGGGACAATTGATCGTCGCTCAAATGCATTCGTTCTCAACACTGCCACTATGGATCAAGTTTCTATTATTCCTGGAGCGCCCACGATGACTGAAGACGAAATGGATGAGGCTGTAGAATCACCTCCCTTGGTTCTCAAAAGAGAATCAGAGGATATCATGGAGATAACAATTGAAAAGGTATCAAATATTATTATTTATAGCAATATATGAA
>NW_021681620.1:92439-96231 GCF_001412515.2 Diachasma alloeum
TTCCCCCTGGAAGCAGAGATGAGACCACCCGAAGGAAGTCAACATCACCGGCCCATGAACTCGACTGACCAAAACCTGTGCCCCCTGGAAGAATACCCACAAACGCCCCTCAAAAACACGCATCATCAGCAGCCCAGGTGACTAAGCTCCTGTGTGATATCCCCTGGCCCCCTCCAGAGATCTAAGTCAGGTGACGATCAAGTACGAAATCTGACGAATGAAGGAAACGAAGGAAGAAATGCGAAGAAATCGCGACGAAAAAGAAGAGAAGAAAGGAGTCACTCGTAACACAGCCGCCTCGAGTGTTTCCACGTGCCCCGAAAAGTATTCCCCGAGAAGCCCCGTAATTTTGGGTTTGGAGAAGTATTGATAAAAGAGGAAAATTGCATGCATCCTAGTACACCTCTCAGCCATTGGAATTGGAATCCAGTAGTCGTCCAGTTGGAACGGAGGCTCAAACCCTGGAGAAAAACCCCCCCGAATTATTGAAGATTTTGTTGTGCCGCCCGGAAGTCCCCGAGTTGCACCCACGTGGTCGTGAGTACGAGTTACCTTCCCCATTTTCCCATTATTCCCTTGTTCCCCAAGTATTTACCTCCAACGGTGAGCCTACACTGTATTTTGAATATTCCCCTTAGTGTTCAATCGGATCAATTATTACTTCATTGATATCATTTACAATTCCCTAGACACGTCTAGCTTCTTCCCTTTTGTTTTGCTTAGAATCATCCCTCTTTACGTGTACAAAAGTTGCTTGGCCTCCCCAGTAGTGTAGTAATGCGGGTTCTGGCGCAACGTTTTTGGCGTCGACCTGGCTAAAGGGCCCCCGCGAGGGGGCTGGGTGGGTGAAAGGGTTAATTAATTCGCGCTAATTAATTAATTATTGATTGATTTAATTATTGATTAATTAATCAATTAATTAATTTTCAATTCATTAGTATGTTCTGGGGCAACGTTTTTAGCGTCGACCTGGTCGTTGGGGCCCAGTAGGGGGGTCAGATGAAAGTAGGTGGGTGGGTGGTTGATTAATTCACGGGGTCGCTGTTTGATTCGCGGTTTGATTAATTAATTCGCGATTTTTTCCCTCGAAGTGATGAAAGGGTTATTTAATTCGCTGGTTAATCAATTTAATTCGCGGTTTTGCGTTACAAAGGACCTTCTCGGTGACCTAGTCAATCCACCCCGCGAGGGGGTGAGTGAAGGGGTTAATTAATTCGCAGGTCGCGGTTTGATTCGTAGATTAATTCCGCAAATCACGGCTAAATTCGAGGATCGATTAATTAATTAATCAATTAGTACATCCGAACTTCTCAGTACACTGCCGCGAGGGGTGATAGGGTTAACTAATTCGCTGCTTTAGTTTGCTGTAGAAATCATAGAAAGGGCTCCTCTTCTTCTTCAAACGCTGACACCTGGCTCCACTTGACATTTTCCAGACATGTCTGAACTTGAGTTTTCCGGTAATTTCTCGTTTTCCGCCCCCTTCGTGTGAAATTGTTGTTGATAACGATATCAATATATAAATATTTATTTTAAAAAACATTTTCCTGACATGTCTGAACTTGAGTTTTCCCGTACTTTCCTGTTTGCCGCTCCCATTCGTGGGAAATCATTGTTAATAATGATATCAATATATAAATATTTATTAAAAAAAACATTTTCCTGGCATGTCTGAACTTGAGATTTCCCGTACTTTCCTGTTTGCCGCTTCCATTCGTGTGAAATTTTTGTTGATAACGATATCAATATGTAAATATTCATTTTAAAAAGAAGAGTTCAGAAAGGGAGGGAGTATGTATATCTGCAAAGGCAGAGGATCAGTCATTCAAAAACTTAGGTACCTCCACCAATTTGACATAGTCCTCGACAAATTTTACACGTTGTAGTAGGAGGAGTTTCCGAAAAATCTCCATCTGCTGCAAACTGATAAGAATGGAAATGCATTGGAAGATGTCCGAACGCAATCTTTTGTTTACATAGACTTTTTCGGGTTACCTGGGAACGCACGTTGTACTCACAACCCTAAGAACATGATGTTTGACAAACTGGAGCAGAGTTTTCGGAGTTTGATGTCCTATCGCACCGCAAAGATTAAATGTTTTCCTGGACATTTTTCAGCTATTTTTTTTTCCCACGAACAAAAAATGTTGCTATTTTGTTAATACTTTTCCATGAGTCACATGATTCTTTTTCAACCAATCACGTAAGATTTTACAGAGTGTACAAGCGTAGGCACACTCACATATGTATCTATATAAACAAATTTCACCTTGATTTTCCGCTAGTTCTTTAGTGTCTTTATCATGAACACGGATCCTAACGCGTGTAAAAGATTATTGAGGTCATTGGAAGATGCGTATGAAATAGTGAAAACTAATAAGAGACCCAGGGAAATTCAACAATGGCTTAATCACATCAGAGGACATTCGAAAGAAATTAATGCATTATTGAAGAGGAGTGCGAGTCATAGTGAGAGAAGACGTTTAACTCACATGTTAGGACGACTGAAGGCGTTCTACGCAAGATTCAGAAACTTGGAAGTGATAGGAGGAGATTTAAGTGGCAATTTAACCGATAGAGTCCGATGGGAGGACTTACAAAGTGTTTTTGAGAACCGGTGTAATTATTAACGTGAAAAATCCAGATATACCCAAATTTTTAGATGATGCTAGACGAATGCTCTGTGTACGTTTGAAAAATGCATTGAAACAAGAAGGAAGTTTGAAAGTGAATGTAGTGTTAACGTGTTAAGAGGAAATTAATAGAGATGAACATCTGATTGAAGAAGAAAAATATTTCAGTACCAAAAATGAAATAATTCTTGATTCAACTAATATTAAATAGTAGTTCGAGGAGCATATTAGAGAAAAACTTCTTGTGAAAGCGGATGAGTTCCAGGAAAAAGACTTAAGCTGGAGATTAGTGGACGTCATCAATTTAGAAGTGAACATAAATAAATATAATCCATTGTGCGGAGGATCCAGCTTCGTTGAACTACCTAAATGGATTAAAAAGAAACATGTTGTCGTGAACGTTCAAAATAAAGACGATGCCTACTGCTTCTTATGGTCCATTATGGCCGCTCGCTGTAACGTTCGAGATAAGCAACAAACAAACTCATATCCCTCTTTCAGCACTGTCATGAAAAGCTTTGGTAACTTCAATTAAAAGATATTCCGAAGTTTGAGAAAATGAATGAATTGTCGATTAATGTATATGGAATTGATAGTGGCGAAGAATCAGAAANTATGAAAAGATTTGGTAATTTCAAATACCCTATGGCATTAAAAGACATTCCCAAGTTTGAGAAAATGAATGAATTGTCGATTAATGTATATGGAATCGACAGTGACGAAGAATCAGAGAAAAAATGGATTGTGCGCCTTTATCCTAATATAAAAAGGAGAAACGAAACGATATATCGAAGTATCTCTCCATCTCGAAATTATCGAAACGCGTAAGACTGAATCCGACGCGCCATCAGACGTCGTGGCCGTGAATAGAATTACGTTCATTTTCTCTGGCGCTTCGCTCGGGTGAGGTTCCGGTTACGCACGAGGTGATATTTTTGCATTTTTCGACGCTGAAATTTAGTGAAGTGAATCCAAAGCAAACAATGGCATCCACCAAGATCAAATACACATCGAGTAAGGCAATTGATCATTTCAATGCGGGAGCGACTCTTATGTAAGTATTTTTGGTTAATATTTCGTTTTATCATGCATTGAGGTATCCTNGCCTTTATCCTAATATAAAAAGGAGAAACGAAACGATATATCGAAGTATCTCTCC
>NW_021681621.1:0-1176 GCF_001412515.2 Diachasma alloeum
GAGGGAGAGGGAGAGGGAGAGAGAGAGAGAGAGAGAGAGAGAGAAAGAGCGAACTNATATTTTTTTGTTACAAAGATTAAGGGGTGAAAGAGGGTTAATTGATGGGGAATTTAATTCTCTGTCGAACTGCCATTTTTTCATCCCTTAATCTCAATTAGGAGGGGAGAGGTGAATTTTTAATTACCGGGAGTCACTGTGCGCCGCAAAACAATTATTTTTCTTACTGCGCTGTGATTTTCATGACAGTTTCTTCCATTTTTTACAGAGATTAAGGGATGAAAGAGGGTTAATTGATGGGTAATTTAGTTTTCCGTCAAACAGCCTTTTTTTCATCCGAGAGGGAGAGAGAGAGTGAGAGAGAGATAGAGCGAACTGCTGACGAAAAACCTCAAATGATTCTTTTTCTCGCATTTAGTCCGTGATGTTCCACAGGCCCGTGCGCGCATGCGCAAATGGTCACAACAATGCTGTAGGAAGTGGGAGCGAGACGGAGACTTCTCTCTCGCACAAATGGTTCTCATTCCCGGCGCCGGATTTAGGAGTTGGAGCTAGAAAATTGCGTTTAACTTTGAATCCATAGGAGATTCGCGGGTACAATCAAGATAAAATTTGTGGTAAATGTTCTAATAAAAAATATGGAAGAAAAAAAAAGAAATTCATCGTTTCAATGTCAAGATATAAATAGCAACATATATTAAATTCGCTCTGAATAGATAAACAAGCTATTGAAAAAAAAACACTGTTATTCCGAATTACAAAAAAAAAATTCATTAACTTCAATTTTTTAAATGAAAAATATTTTTTTTCCCATCTGATCTTCACGCGGCTCTGGGGGATGAACGGTTGGAAATAGGGGTAAAGTATCCGAAACATTTTTTATGTAGAATTTTGAGCTCTACAACTTTGTTTGTTACATTTTTCGACGTACAGCGCGTTATTCACGAGTTATTTCGAAAAAACGGTTTTCAGGGGTAGTTTTTTGGCTTTTTCAACCCCCGCACAAACTTGGGGAACCTTAAACATCTGCCATTAGTTTCATACGCCCAAATCACATATTGTATCAAAAATGGAGCCTGATTATCAAACATTCGTATGTTAGACCTTCGTTCATTGGACTACTCCGGACTTACTCGACGCCGGAGAGCCGTTCGGGGTTTCTCCGCGCTTTTGAAAATT
>NW_021681621.1:1364-1584 GCF_001412515.2 Diachasma alloeum
AAATCACAAATCGTATCAAAAATGGAGCCTGATTAGCAAACATTCGTATGTTAGACCTTCGTTCATTGGACTACTCCGGACTTACTCGACGCCGGAGAGCCGTTCGGGGTTTCTCCGCGCTTTTGAAAATTCAGTCGTCCGCTCCTACTTGAGATTAAGTAATGAAACCGCTGTCATTTATTGAAAATTTAATTCTCTATCGATCGGCATCGGTTTCATT
>NW_021681621.1:4853-5875 GCF_001412515.2 Diachasma alloeum
AAAAAACAAAATCTGCACAATTATTCAATAGAATCACTGGAAAACTATAGAGTTTTCCAGCGACAGCGCTGGGATTTTCTATGAATTTTTTGACCTACGCGTCAATAATAAATATGTCGAGAAAAAGGAAAAGACTTTTAGATCATTAGATTGTGCATTCATTATACTATTGATTATAATATGTTCGATTTTACATTTCTGACAATTATTACAAAATCCGAGGAGCTACCGTATTGAGAACCCCTTTCCGGTTATCGACAAATTTATGCTCGGGCCCTACCATACCAACAGTTCCGTACGCTCCATCGTAGTCCAGGTGCCACCGCTACGCATTTTGCTGTTGAACACTTTACATTGGCCCTGCTCATCTCCCCTATAATCTCTGACCGAACCTGTCCCTGTCACAGTGGGACTGCTACTGCCGAGTTACTGACGCACCCGACTAACATTTACCGACAATTCGACCGGAACGCTGCCATTTCCGTGGGGTACCAACTAACTTTTTTGAAAATTCATTCCTCCAACTCTACTCAGGTCTATCCTCTTTGATCGAGGTAGTCGCAGTAACAGTACTGCAACCCTATATATCTAATTTTGCTTGACTGCAGCCAAAGAGGATAGACCTGAGTAGAGGCCCGGATCGGGGGGTTTGACTGAGTCCAAAAATGTTAGTTGGTACCCCACGGGAAAGGCGGCGTCCCGTCGAATTGTCGGTAAATGTGAGTCGGGTGCGTGAGTAACTCGGCAGTAGCAGTTAGCAGTCCTGCTGTGACAGGGACAGGTTCGGAGGAGGATTTTTGTACCCCTTGTACTCAATGTTTACTTTATGTTTTTCAGTTGATATATTCGCCGACTAATTAATATTAAGGGATGAAACAAAGACTGTTCAATGGAGAATTAAATTCGCCATCCATCAACCCCCGTTTCATCCCTTAATCTCTGCAATAAAAAAATTAATATTGCGACGAAAGTCACGGCGCTATAAGAAACCCAATGTTTTCTCGGCGCAGAGTGACTCTCCA
>NW_021681621.1:22494-24261 GCF_001412515.2 Diachasma alloeum
GGTTTTTCATAGCGCCGCGACTTTCGTCGCAGCTTTTATTTTTTTATTACAGACATTAAGGGATGAAACGGAGGGTTGATGGATGGGGAATTTAATTCTCCATTGAACAGCATTGGTTTCATTCCTTAATGTTAATTAGGAGGGGAGAGACGATTTTTTAATTAGCGGGCGAATTAATGGGGAAGCGCTCTGCGCCGAGAAACCATTGAGTTTTTCATAGCGCCGCGACTTTCGTTGCAGTTTTCATTTTTTTATTACAGAGATTAAGGAATGAAACGGGGGTTGAAGGATGGGAAATTTAATTCTCCATCGAACAGCATTGGTTTCATTCCTTAATGTTAATTAGGAGGGGAGAGACGATTTTTTAATTAGCGGGCGAATTAATGGGGAAGCGCTCTGCGCCGAGAAACCATTGAGTTTTTCATAGCGCCGCGAATTTCGTCGCAGTTTTCATTTTTTTATCACGGAGATTAAGGAATGAAAGGAGGATGGAAAACTTAATTCTCTATGGAACAGCATGGTTTCATTCCTTAATGTTAATTAGGAGCAAAGATACGATTTTTAAATTAGCGGGCGAATTATTGGGGAGTCACTCTGCGCCGAGAAAACATTGGGTTTCTTATAGCGCCGTGACTTTCTTCGCAATATTAATTTTTTTATTGCGGAGATTAAGTGATGAAACGGGGGTTGATGGATGGGCAATTTAATTCTCCATTGAACAGTCTTTGTTTCATCCCTTAATAATAATTAGTCGGCGAATATATCAACTGAAAAACATAAAGTAAACATTGAGTACAAGGAGTACAAAAATCGTCCTCCGAACCTGTCCCTGTCACAGCAGGACTGCTAACTGCTACTGCCGAGTTACTCACGCACCCGACTCACATTTACCGACAATTCGACGGGACGCCGCCTTTCCCGTGGGGTACCAACTAACATGTGTGGAGTAAGTCAAACCCCCCGATTCGGGCCGCTACTCAGGTCTATCCTCTTTGACTGCAGCTGCGGTAGTTGATTCCGATACGCACTCACATTTATGCGTTTTATAAACCATCCCTCCGTGAGAATAGGAAATTTCCCCCACGAGACCTGTAAAGAGACACAAACCAGAGATAATAGGGGAGATTGCTCAGGCTTATGGGAACTGTTCGATCAGAGTTTAATAGCGGTGGCGCGCATGAACTAATCGAGAGGCCGTCTCTGTGGGTAAAGAAAGTTTCATCTATTACCATGGAAACAGTCGATAACAGGGATGCGTTCCCAATCTTAAATCCAACATGAAACCTCCTTTGCATTCACTCATCCGCTTGATTATCCCATTTTCGTTCATACAACTTCTTATTGTCTTAATTTGTAAATTAGTTGATCATAAAGGAGAGGGAGAGAAGGAATTATGAAGTCTTGAGCGAAAGAGGATCATTTATTTGAATTTCTAGACAACTAGATCTTTAATAAAAAAAAAAATACGAGCAATTCATCTTATTCACATTTATTACATATTTTGTCAATGATACAAAGGTAATGAATGAATTTCAAATTATTTTGATGAGAAATATATTCAATATTTGTGAGAGATTATATCTCAACAAATCTCATACACATGATGGGATTAAATCAATAATAATAGATTAACGAATGAGACTTTTCGCAGATTATTGCGAGATTTAAATGAATGGTTTGCATTCTTCAGTGACCATAAAAAATTGTCTCCAATCGACAATATCTCCCGATGGAATGGAACGATGTGAATGAATCAATTGATACTTA
>NW_021681622.1:1368-2472 GCF_001412515.2 Diachasma alloeum
AGAGAGAGACAGAGAGAGACAGAGAGAGAGAGACAGAGAGAGAGAGACAGAGAGCAAGACAGAGAGAGAGAGACAGATAGAGAGAGACAGAGCGAGAGACAGAGAGAGAGACAGAGATAGAGAGCGAGACAGAGAGAGACAGAGAGAGAGAGACAGAGAGAGAGAGANTGGATTTATTTAGCAGGTTGCTACATATACGTTTTGCGAATTTATCGCTACATTCATTTCTTATTCTATTTTCCTTTCATGTACTTTACGACCTCTCGTCGGAATACGTTGTCACTTGCAATATTTCTAATTTCTATTGGTAGTTCGTTATATAATCGGATTCCTTTGTACATCACATCGTTTTGACTAAAGCTTGTTTTCACTTTATGGAGTTGGATACTTCTCACTTGTCTGGTTATTCATTTCACAGTGCTATCATTCATTGTTTTCGTCATATCATGTACATATTTTAGAACGTTTAATTTTATTCGCTGCTCAATATCCATTAACCCCAATGCTTCCAACATATCTTGGACCTTCGTACGCTTGTTACAATGGAGTATAGCCCGCATGCCTCTATTCTGCATCAACTCGTTTCGCTCATTGTATACAGAATGCTACTGCAATATTCAAAGTGAGGGGAGATTATGCTATCATAGATGGTTTTTCTTGCCGTCATACTTACATCGTTCCCTATTCTGTTCAACATTCCCACCTTTTTCCCGATTTTTTTAGCAATGTATTTTTGGTGTTGTTTAAATGTCAGTTTGGAATCGATTATTACTCCTAAATATTTCATTTCATTCACTCTTTCTAATTTCATACCGTTTTTACTGTTAACAATTATTGTGTTGCCTTTTCTTTGTTTTTGGTGACATAATATCATAAATTTTGTTTTATTTATATTTATTTTCAGTTTATTACTCTCCAGATAATTTTCAAGTTTATGCAAGCAAGGGTTCAATTTGTTTTCAATTTCTTTAGAGCTTTGTCCANGTCATACTTACATCGTTCCCTATTCTGTTCAACATTCCCACCTTTTTCCCGATTTTTTTAGCAATGTATTTTTGGTGTTGTTTAAATGTCAGTTTGGAATCGATTATTACTCCTAAATAT
>NW_021681623.1:0-167 GCF_001412515.2 Diachasma alloeum
TGGCTGGGACCAAAAAAAACGGTTTGTCAGTTTTCACTTTTTCCACATAATTTTGATAGTTCGGACTAGGCGGGCGCTTAAATAATTGGAATCAACGTTCACTCGGCTAAAAAATTCGATTTTGCCGAAAATCCACTTGCCCCGGAAAACCCGAAAATCTGACCCTT
>NW_021681623.1:366-2209 GCF_001412515.2 Diachasma alloeum
TAAATAGTTGGAATCAACGTTCACCCGGCTAAAAAATTCGATTTTGGCGAGAAATCCAACATCTGACACTTTGACCCTTGTGACCCTTCGACCGACTTTCCCTCCGGAAAAATCCAAGATCCGACAATTTGGCCTCCAGTGAAAAAAATTTTTTTCATTTTTAACTTTTTCCACATACTTTTGAAAGTTCTGAATAGCCCGTCGCTTAAATACTTGGAATCAACGTTTACCCGGCTAAAAAAAACCATTTCGGCGAAAATCCACTTGCCCCGGAAAACCCGAAAATCTGACCATTTGGCTGGCGCCAAAAAAAACGGTTTCTCAGTTTTCACTTTTTCCACATACTTTTGAAAGTTCTGACTAGCCGGGCGCTTAAATAATTGGAATCAACGTTCACCCCATTAATAAATTCGATTTTGCCGAAAATCCACTTGCCCCGGAAAACCCGAAAATCTGACCATTTGGCTGGGGCCAAAAAAAACGGTTTCTCAGTTTTCACTTTTTCCACATACTTTTGACAGTTCTGACTAGCCCGGCGCTTAAATAGTTGGAATCAACGTTCACCCGGCTAAAAAATTCGATTTTGGCGAAAATCCACTTGCCCCGGAAAACCCGAAAATCTGACCATTTGGCTGGGACCAAAAAAAACGGTTTGTCAGTTTTCACTTTTTCCACATACTTTTGATAGTTCTGACTAGCCGGGCGCTAAAATAGTTGGAATCAACGTTCACCCGGCTAAAAAATTCGATTTTGGCGAAAAATCCAACATCTAACGCTTTGACCCTTGTGAACCCTTTGGCTGGGGCCAAAAAAAACGGTTTCTCAGTTTTCACTTTTTCCACATACTTTTGACAGTTCTGACTAGCCCGGCGCTTAAATAGTTGGAATCAACGTTCACCCGGCTAAAAAATTCGATTTTGGCGAAAATCCACTTGCCCCGGAAAACCCGAAAATCTGACCCTTTGGCTGGGGCCAAAAAAAACGGTTTCTCAGTTTTCACTTTTTCCACATACTTTTGACAGTTCTGACTAGCCCGGCGCTTAAATAGTTGGAATCAACGTTCACCCGGCTAAAAAATTCGATTTTGGCGAAAAATCCAAGATCTGACACTTTGACCCTTGTGACCCTTGGACCGACTTTCCCCCCGGAAAAATCCAAGATCCGACACTTTGGCCTCCGGTGAAAAATTTTTTTTTTCATTTTTCACTTTTTCCACATACTTTTGATAGTTCTGACTAGCCGGGCGCTAAAATAATTGGAATCAACGTTCACTCGGCTAAAAAATTCGATTTTGCCGAAAATCCACTCGCCCCGGAAAACCCGAAAATCTGAACATTTGGCTGGGGCCAAAAAAAACGGTTTCTCAGTTTTCACGTTTTCCACTTCCTTTTGACAGTTCTGACAAGCCTGGCGCTTAAATAGTCGGAATCAAAGTTCACCCGGCTAAAAAATTCGATTTTGGCGAAAAATCCAAGATCTGACACTTTGACCCTTGTGACCCTTGGACCGACTTTCCCCCCGGAAAAATCCAAGATCCGACACTTTGGCCTCCGGTGAAAAAATTTTTTTTTCATTTTTCACTTTTTCCACATACTTTTGATAGTTCTGAATAGCCCGTCGCTTAAATAGTTGGAATCAACGTTCACCCGGCTAAAAAATTCGATTTTGGCAAAAAATCCAAGATCTGACACTTTGACCCTTGTGCCCTTTGTGACCCTTGACCGACTTTCTCCCCGGAAAAATCCAAGATCTTACACTGTGGCCTCCGGTGAAACCAAATTTTTTTCATTTTTCACATTTTTCACATACTTTTGATAGTACTGAATAGCCCGTCGCTTAAATA
>NW_021681623.1:2500-4645 GCF_001412515.2 Diachasma alloeum
CTTGTGACCCTTGGACCGACTTTCCCCCCGGAAAAATCCAAGATCCGACACTTTGGCCTCCGGTGAGAAAAATTTTTTTTCATTTTTCATTTTTTCCACATGCTTTTGATAGTTCTGAATAGCCCATCGCTTAAATACTTGGAATCAACGTTTACCCGGCTAAAAAATTCGATTTTGGCGAAAATCCACTTGCCCCGGAAAACCCGAAAATCTGACCCTTTGGCCGGGGCCAAAAAAAACGGTTTCTCAGTTTTCACTTTTTCCACATACTTTTGACAGTTCCGACAAGCCCGGCGCTTAAATAGTTGGAATCAACGTACACCCGGCTACAAAATTCGATTTTGGGAAAAAATCCAAGATCAGACACTTTGACTCTTGTGACCCTTGTGACCCTTGGACCGACTTTCCCCCCGGAAAAAAACAAAATCGGACAATTTGGTATCCGGTGAAAAAATTTTTCTTTTATTTTTCACTTTTTCCACATATTTTTGATAGTTCTGAATAGCCCGTCGCTTAAATAGTTGGAATCAACCTTCACCCGGCTAAAAAGAAGATTTTGGCGAAAATCCACTTACCCGGAAAACCCGAAAATCTGCCCCTTTGACTGGGACCAAAAAAAACGGTTTCTCAGTTTTCACTTTTTCCACATACTTTTGACAGTTCTGACTAGCCCGGCGCTTAAATAGTTGGAATCAACGTTCACCCGGCTAAAAAATTCGATTTTGGCGAAAATCCACTTGCCCCGGAAAACCCGAAAATCGGACCCTTTGGCTGGGGCCAAAAAAAAACGGTTTCTCAGTTTTCACTGCTTCCACATAATTTTGACAGTCCTGACAAGGCCGGCGCTTAAATAGTTGGAATCAACGTTCACCCGGCTAAAAAATTCGATTTTGGCGAAAATCCACTTGCCCCGGAAAACCCGAAAATCTGACCCTTTGGCTGGGGCCAAAAAAAACGGTTTCTCAGTTTTCACTTTTTCCACATACTTTTGACAGTTCTGACTAGCCCGGCGCTTAAATAGTTGGAATCAACGTTCACCCGGCTAAAAAATTCGATTTTGGCGAAAATCCACTTGCCCCGGAAAACCCGAAAATCTGACCCTTTGGCTGGGGCCAAAAAAAACGGTTTCTCAGTTTTCACTTTTTCCACATACTTTTGACAGTTCTGACTAGCCCGGCGCTTAAATAGTTGGAATCAACGTTCACCCGGCTAAAAAATTCGATTTTGGCGAAAAATCCAAGATCTGACACTTTGACCCTTGTGACCCTTGGACCGACTTTCCCCCCGGAAAAATCCAAGATCCGACATTTTGGCCTCCAGTGAAAAATTTTTTTTATCATTTTTCACTTTTTCCACATACTTTTGATAGTTCTGAATAGCCCGTCGCTTAAATAGTTGGAATCAACGTTCACCCGGCTAAAAAATTCGATTTTGGCGAAAATCCACTTGCCCCGGAAAACCCGAAAATCTGACCCTTTGGCTGGGGCCAAAAAAAACGGTTTCTCAGTTTTCACTTTTTCCACATACTTTTGACAGTTCTGACTAGCCCGGCGCTTAAATAGTTGGAATCAACGTTCACCCGGCTAAAAAATCCAACATCTGATACTTTGACCCTTGTGAACCTTGAGACCCTTGTGACCCTTGGACCGACTTTCCCCCCGGAAAAATCCAAGATCCGACACTTTGGCCTCCGGTGAAAAAATTTTTTTTTCATTTTTCACTTTTTCCACATACTTTTGATAGTTCTGAATAGCCCGTCGCTTAAATAGTTGGAATCAACGTTCACCCGGCTAAAAAATTCGATTTTGGCGAAAATCCACTTGCCCCGGAAAACCCGAAAATCTGACCCTTTGGCTGGGGCCAAAAAAAACGGTTTCTCAGTTTTCACTTTTTCCACATACTTTTGACAGTTCTGACTAGCCCGGCGCTTAAATAGTTGGAATCAACGTACACCCGGCTAAAAAATTCGATTTTGGCAAAAATTCCAAGATCAGACACTTTGACCCTTGTTACCCTTGGACCGACTTTCCCCCCGGAAAAATGCAAAATCGGTCAATTTGGTCTCCGATGAAAAAATTTTTCTTTTATTTTTCACTTTTTCCACATATTTTTGATAGTTCTGAATAGCCCGTCGCTTAAATAGTT
>NW_021681623.1:4758-5005 GCF_001412515.2 Diachasma alloeum
GATTTTGGCGAAAATCCACTTGCCCCGGAAAACCCGAAAATCTGCCCCTTTGACTGGGGCCAAAAAAAACGGTTTCTCAGTTTTCACTTTTTCCACATACATAAAGTTATGACTAGCCCGGCGCTTAAATAGTTGGAATCAACGTCCACCCGGCTAAAAAATCCAACATCTGACACTTTGACCCTTGTGAACCTTGAGCCGACTTTCCCCCCGGAAAAATCCAAGATCCGATACTTTGGCCTCCGGT
>NW_021681624.1:0-14219 GCF_001412515.2 Diachasma alloeum
AAACCGCGAATCAAAACCGCGAATTAAAGCGCGAATTAATTAATCCCATACCACCACCCACTCGCGGCGCATCCTCAGACCCTTTCCAAAATGGTTGGGCCAGAACCGCCCCTATATATCTACTAATCCGGCACGAAGTAATGTGCGTCTTTTTCTTTTGTATTCTACTCACATTTTTCTTTCACTTCGAAACATACGGAGTTTTTCTTATTTTGTATTTCTTCGCATTTCAATTCGACGAATACACGGCGCTCTTGATAAATTGGCTCTGACTTAAGTTCTTTCTTGGTTGCAATTATCGATCCCTCAACCTATTCCTACCCTCTAGTCTAGTTTAAGTGGTTGACACGAGCCATGGTGACAACAAATCGGTAAGCCCGGGCCTTGCACTCGTGTTCCAGAGAACCGCGGAGCGAGAAAAAACCATCATCAGGAGATAATTGTTGGAGAAAACAGAGTTCTCAGAGTCTTTCGAAAGGGGTTTCATTCAAATCGAGTCTGAGTTTCACTTAGTGTATTGAAAATTCATTGTTTCAATTTTAGAGTATCGTCGAGTGTCACGTATTTTGTCACACCATAATCAAATTAATATTACAATTTTTAATAATTTAAAGGCTTGAAATGATTTCTCATTTGAAATATTCTAGAGCTACTATAAACTACTGGGAGATTCCCTGAGAATTCTCCATCATTTGAAATTGAAACAATTAGAAAAACTCTTCATTGATTTTTGTCATAATAAATACTAGTTCTTTCAATATTCTTTGTATTCTTATAATGAATATCTCTGTTTTTGTCTTGTTATTTCCACAATTATTCCTCGTTGAATTTACAAGAGAATCAAACTTTGGGAATGCCACACAAATTTGCAATTATAATTCCTGACGATACGTGAGGTACGTGTATTATAAAATGTTTTTTCTTTACATTTTCAATCTGGGAATAAATACCACCTGGGATTAAATATGGATCAGTCAATTCAATTCCTAATAATTTACTAAATTTCTTGCAACTTCTCTCAAAATAGTTTTTTTTTAATTTTCCTGTGCTCCTTGGTCAATACTTCAATTTAAATTTTCATCAATTTTGCAATGTCAAGTTCCCATTCATTCTTTAATTTTTCCTTATGAAATTGAATATAGTGATTGAAAATAACTCTTCTAAGGGTCGAATGTTCTTGTCCAGTTCGACGTTACACGTCAACTTGAGGGTGTTTTGGAGCTTTGTCTGTAGGTTGTGGGCTCATTGGATGAAGAGACCTTTTTTGAAGAGGAGTGTCCGGGGATGGGAACTGTATCGAGCTGGAGGCATGAATTCTAATGAGGAAAATGATAATGAGTTGGTTAAATGGAAAAATCTTGAGACGGAGAGGATTTAGAGGAAAATGCCCAATTTTATTTTTTTGAGAAGAAAGTTCCCAACGAAAAACTCCTTCTGACATTTCCTCGTAGAATCGATAATAACCGCGATAATAGAGGATTTATAACGGCATACGAAGAATCGACGTAATTCGTCCCTCTCATCATTTCAAGGGTGAAGTGTCGACGATTATTTTGATCTTCAGAACATTGATTTCGTCTAAAAAAAAAGATGAGTTTATTTCTCTGTTCATTATTTCATGGACAAAATGATGAAGGTGAATTACATAATTTTTTTCCCCCCAAATAATTAGCTTCGCAAACGTGGTTTCCAAACCAACATGATTTGGTCAATCAGCTTCTCAAATGTGCACGAAATATAATTTTTTTATAACAACTTCCACTTCTACAGTTACTTATTGATTTACATTAAGCTTTCATTTCCATTTTTTTTACTTATTCCATTCAATTTGTATTCCAATTACACATTACACAAGTTTAATTTAATTTTCCCTTCCCATTATAGTACTTTTATGAGTTATAGTGTTATATCCATAATTTTTTTTTTTCATTTTTCGTTCATTCAGTATTCGTTTTCAATCAAAACCAGTCCAGGTGTTCCATTTCTGTCGTCAATAATTAGTAATATTTTGTCCTCAAAATTATTCGCATTGACCTTCGTCTGCGTACTGCACGTCTTCCCTTTCTCCTGAAAATTACAAAATTAAGCATTCAGTATTCAAAATTTTTCATTTATTCCTCTACAAATCATGGTCATTCTAGTGTTAATCTTGTTCATAGTAATCTTCTGGCTAGTAATACTAAACTATACATGAAATGTTAGTTTTCGTCCGATCAATACTCCATTTTCTTCAATTTTTAGCTCGAATTTCCAATATTATTTTTGAAAACTCCCATCAAGTGACAGTTCCACTGAATTTCACAGGATTTCGTCATTGAAAATGCACTATTTTATGGAAAAATGAATGAAAACAGTAAATTTCGGTGAAATTATTCCAAGAAAATCAAGGAAAATCAGGAAAATTTAGGTCAATCTGTAGGTTGCAATTAAAAATTCAAGTGAATTGGCGTATTCTCTTATTTTTGCTCTGCTTTATTATCATCTAAAATACCAATTAATAATCTTTTTTTTGTATTTTTCGATCACTTCTCAATGATGACATTTACCTTTTTTTTACATAGATTTGAATTATTCTGATCGTTCAATGTCACTATCAATAAACAACTCAGTAATTTTTTAAATTCTCTTCTGATGTATTTACCTATTTCTCCTTGTTTTTTTCCCTTCATTTCCATGAGAAGCATTTCCTATTCCATTTGACTCATCCTCTTGATTTACTGCTGGCGGAATTGGTGGAATATTTCGGTTGGTAGGCTCTCTCTATCAATAATCCTCCTTTCACAAACCAAGTGATTATCTCAAAACCAGACTTTCTCTTCAAAATTGTGAATCGTATCGACCATTTGAGCACGATAAACAATTTCGCCTTCCATTTCTCTGACCTCTTACTGCTCACCTCTGTTTTTTAAGTGACATCTACTTTCTTTTTTTATTCAATTGAGCTCATTCTTTTTTTATCGTCCAAATGCAAAAGCATCTTCTTCCTTTTTTGAATTTTGCTTAGAAATCCTGTGAAATGTTATTAAACATGTAGTAATGGTCCTTTTTTTTAGAGAAACATGTATGTACGTGACAGTTTGAGGTGATGTGATACTAGGAGATGTACTTTTATCAATTTCAACAGAAATAAATCTGTAAATAAAAATATCAAACTTTGTCACATTTGACGAGGAGTTCCAGTCGGAATGGTCCCAAAGTCCCTGAAATATAACTACTTGTTTAAATTTCATTTCTCTCCAATATCTTCAATATCTAAATCAAAATACATCTATATCTTCTCATTATATACAATACTTCTGACATACTGTGTTAATAGAGGACGGATACTATTTGCATGAAAAATGCACAGCGAAAATGAATATTTCTGACCGTACTTTGAACAAGCTACTCTTTTTTTTCTCTTCTTATTATTATACCTTTGATAATAATTTGTGAAAAGAATGAGATTGTGTGCAAATTTCATATAATTTTAGTCCTTATAAAATGAAAAATTTGTATTTTTAATTGTGCAATCAGCCGAGAAGTTAGATTCCGACTTCACTCATTTAATTCTTCATTCCTCTCGTCTGTTTTTTATACCTACCGATATTTTCATTAATTCAAAATAATTTGACTGTGTTACCGTCGAGGGATTTTAATTAGATGATTATTTAGATGCGTTCAATGAGATATTGGCGGCTGAAGCCATTTGTTCATGAATTTTTTTTTTGAGTTATTTTGATTGATTCCTGGTTGTCATTTTTTTTAAATGTGATTTTCTTTTTTTTTATAGATATATTTGGTTTTCAGAGTCTGAGGAATCTTAAATTATAAGCGAAACGTCGTGTCTTGATAATGAAATAGCATAGTTCGACCATGGATTTCTTCATTGTTCTCTATGGATTTTCAGATGACTTTATTTGAGTGATGAACTGATCATCAATCGTCAAATAAATCTTTGAATACGGGATTGTCGACTGAATCCTCTAAATGTTGATTCAAATATATTTTTAAAGTTGCCCATGATCGTACTCTCGACATTGCTACATATAATTAACCATGAGTGAAAACATTCTTCCTCAAATCGATTCCTATACGATCGAATGTTGGGCCTTGAGATTTATTAATTGTCATAGCAAAAGCTAATTTAATTGGAAATTGTCGACGGGTGAATGCAAAGGGATACTCATTTTCACATATAAAAATAATTCTGTGAATGAATACCATTTCATTCTTTTTATCTCCAGTCAATATTTCACATTTCAACACATTGTTCTTCATGCCCAAAATCAATAATCGCGTTCCATTACAAAGTCCTTGTTGAATATTCAAATTTCTGATTGGCATAACTATACTAAATTTCCTCATTCGTAATTGATGAGGTGGGAATGACTTTCAACTACTCGTTGATTTATTTCATCGACGTTTTCATTCCGCGCCGAAAGGATGGCAAATTTCAAAGCAGTTTTATATCTTTTCTGTTCTAACACATCTCCGTACATGTCCAAAACAATATTTTCATTGTCATTCGCTAGGCATTCTTTAGGTAGGTCTATTTGTTCATTTTTATCATTCAATGTTCCATTTCCCATTTCAATTAAATAATTTGAGAATTCTTTCTCAGTTGTTAATGCTCTCATATTTTGTCTCAATGTGAATTTTCTGAAAAATTTCCACTGGGGACTATATTTTATTGACAGACTCACTGTTTCACTACGTGTTCCTCCTTCGAGTACTGGGAGTAATTGGCGAAAATTTCCACCCATGATGATAATTTTTCCGCTAAAAACGACATCGTTATCCATTATATCTCTCAATAACCGATCAATCACACCCAAACAATATTTTTGGGACATCGGTGCTTCGTTCCATATAAAAACATCTGTTTCTTTCAGTTGTGTAGCTTTTTGGAGTTTAACTTGATGCTTGATGTGGAATCTTGATAAAGCGGTACAGGCAAGCCGAACGTTTTGTGAACAGTTTTTCCTTCCAGCAATAATGTTGCTGCAATTCCTGTGAATGCCATTGTCATTACTTTCTTTCCTTCGCCTGTCATCAAGCGCCATAGTGTATCATAGATGAAAGTTTTTCCTGATCCTCCTAGTCCATTAATATAAAAGCATGTACAACGTTCTTCTTCCTCTACGCCTCTAATATTTGTTAATATTTCTTCCATAATATTTTTCTGCTCTTCATTCAATTTTTCATATTGTTCATTTTCTTTCGCCAAGATATTTTCAAGGTCAATCTCTTCATCCTGTTCATTAATATCCAATATTTCAGGCATGTTTTCATAATTTAAAAGGTCTTTATCTTCTCCATGGAATTTCTTTATTCTTGCAATTTCTATTGAAGCACGATTTTCGGCAGCCGCAGGTGTCATTTCCTTCCTGAAATCTTCCGACATGGAAAGTTTAAACTCATCCCATAATTTGTCTGGATACAACGATTGACAATGGATCAAAATACAAGCAAGTAATCCCTAGTGGAAAAACATAAGGCAGAGGCGTAACATGCCTGATCAGAATTTCGGATCGGACTTGATCAGTTTCTGATCGAGACCTGAACAGAATTTCCACTCGGGATTGTCTTAGTGCTTGAGGCATCATCCACACCTCTCCTTTTTCCATTGCTCTTATCCATTCATGATCATCTTGTATCAGTCCTCTTTCCAAACAAGCCTCGATAAAAGTTGACAATATTTTTTCATCAACAGTCCTTAAATCATTGAAACTTTGAACTCCTTTAACATTACATAATAAAAGTCTTAGATGGAATAATTCTACTTGAGATGGATTGATTGAATACATTCTTTCAATCGTTTTGAAATTTGATTTTCTGGGTTTCCAGAATGTATAGTGCTCAGGAATGTCCATGTATAAATAACGTCTAGCGTTAGCGTCTCTAGTGTTCAATGCAAAATAATCCAGTAACATATTTTTCTGTTCCAAGGCATTGTCCAAATCACATTCTTCTCCTCCAGGATTAATTGTTATACTCTGTTGATTGGGAAGATGTATTGGTAAACGAATAACAGCATGACTTTTATCGTGTAATTTCTTCTGTAAAAGTCGCCAAGCTGCTTCAACAGGACCCACATAACGACTTTCAATGTGTTGCTTCATCTCATCATGTTCGATTGTCTGATTTGTGCTAGAATTTTGGTCTATTAGAACATCTGCTGCATCATGTGACTTGTGTATGTACTTGTAAAAATATTTCACTGCTCTAATATTTGATACAACCTCTACATTACAATGACAATTCAGTTGCAATGAAATTTGTGGACAATAAGGTACTACATATCTGTTATCTACTACATACCTATCTTGTTTTTCATGATATTAATCTGTGTCCCTTCTTCTATAGCAAGAATTACCGTCGCCATCCAAAGTCGTTTCTTCCTGAAATGATTTCGGAAAGTGTTTGAAACATTTATTATCTACCAAATACCAAACACCACAAGGGCCGCGAATCATATTCTTCATCACTATATTATACAAATCTGGCTGCTCATGCCTATCAGGAATTTCTGCACATATGAATTTATCTACTATATTTGCCGTAGTCAATTTATGATTTCTGTCTAAATTGACTAACACGTGAACATGTGGTAATCCATAAACATAAGCAAGAACGGCTCCGAATATTCCTACGATTAGAACCAGATCCAATAAATACTCTTTCTTCAGATCGAAAACTCATGCAACTATATCTGGTCCATCACACGGTTGTTCCCCAGAGCCAAAGTTCTCTACTATTTTTTTTTCTTCTCGTATACCCTTTCGAGTCTTTACGATTTGTTCCCTTCCCACCCCCCAACCCCCTATGTCGCATTCGCCGAAGGACAAGGGAAAACCTCATTTGAGGGACAAAACCTGCCCAGGTACAGTCGTCTCTTGCGAAACTCCCGCTCGACAATGAAACTGTGAGATTTAGAGTATCACAAATTTTGGCCCCCCCAACCGGGAATCGAACCCGGGTCTGCCGCATGCCTATCCCACACTCTCACCACACAGCCACCGCCGTCGGTCCAAAGTTCTCTACTATTTCTCGCCATCGAGGATTCCATGTCATAGTAATGAATAAATCTGGTTTACCGTATTTACTCACAATTGCCATGGCGTCCTGATAATTTTGAGCCATATTTCGGGGTGAACTTATGAACGTTGATGGTAATATGATGATTTTGCCAACTCTCATATCATTCTCTTCTCTACTTGTCTCTAAATAATCTATGAGACCCTGATATGTTTCACATCCAAGTTTCGTTTGATTATTTCTAATAAAAGTTGTACGATCTCATTCTACTTTAATGTAATTGTCAACTATCCATTGTTGAAATAGTTTCCGACCATGTAAAATAGGATTGAATCCATTTCTAATAGCAATCAAATCTTTCACGTACGCTGATTGTGAAATTCGTTTATTGGAATTGTAACGTTTATCTTCACTATCATATCCTCCCAATCTGAGAGGATGAAATAATGGATCAACCCATGGTTCGATAGATGGGTCCAAACTACTAATCAATTTGAGGCTTCTATCTTCTCTATCGACAATGGTTACATAGGATTCCGGAATTTCCCCATTCGCAGTAGTCGTAAATACTGCAGCTACTTCATTCGTCCTTTGGGGGTTGTATCTATGTTTATCCATACCCTTTTTTCTACTATTGAAAACCATTTTAATTTCAGGCATGTCCATGCCAGATTCCTCACATTTCTTCTCTTCAATTTCTATTACTTCTCTCATCATATAATAGGCATCTACGAATTTATTGTCCCGACGCATAACACTGTCAAGTGTGTCTAATATAGAAATATCTAAATCTTTCATAGCAGACATCCGGAAATCATTTGCCGTATCAGCATCTAGCATGAATAATTGCCCATATTTGGGTATACCATCGTTTCTTTCTGGGTAAAGTGCCGTATTCATAAGATAATAAACTTGTCCTTGAACCATAAAGCAATAAGGTCTCGGTCTTCTCCCTTCAAAATTCGTTAAATTGGCATTAAATGAGGCAAATGATAAAGCATTATTATAACTTCTAATATTTTTAAAAAAATTGTTTGAATTTTTATTTGCGACATTGAATAAGTCACGAATTTCTAGAGGATAATCCTCAAAGAACGTCGCGATCACAGTACCATGGCTAAAACAATCATTGAATGAACCTTTTTCCTTAGTAGATAGCCGTTCGCCGGCGAAATGCTTAGCATCACAATGTCGACATAATACATCCATCGCCCCACGATAGTTTTCCATCACTCTATCGTTAAACTTTCCCTTTTCTACGTCAAAATAGTATTTTTTTCTCATACGATACACTCTTTGATTACTAATCACCTTTATTTTTTTATTTTTCACGTTATTCCCATTCTGGTTGATTTCAGCGTTCTTTTCGGCAATAACTTTATTAAACTTACGTTTTCTGCACTGGCTCTGCCTCTCATTAGCTTGTTTCTCCATCTCCAATGTCCGTTTCTTCACTCTACAGTTTCGTTGTCGTTGAGCATCTTTTTCCTTAGTATTTTTGAGTTCCGTTCCACACTTAATCTCGTCATTCTCTGAACTTTCTTCCGTCCACACTAATAATTCTGCCTCATCATTTTTACGCGCACGGCATTGTCTCTGCCTTTCAGTCGCTTTTTCACGTCTCAACTGCTCATTCTCTGTTTCCAAAATGTGTTTCTTCGCTCTCTAGCGTTGTTGTCGTTGAGTATCCTTTTCCTTTGATTCGATATTTTGCAGTCTCGTTCCGCAATTGATCTCTCTATCGTCATTCTCCAAACTTTCTCCGATTCTCACTGATGATTGCGCTTCTTCATTTTTACGCATGCGACATTGTCTCTGTCGTTCAGCAGCTTTTTCGCGTCTCAATTCCTCCTCCTCAATCTCAACTGTGTTTTTTTGCTCTACAGCGTCGTTGTCGTTGAGCATCTTTTTCCTTCGGTATGATATTTTGGGGTCCGGTTTCACATTGTATCTCCCCATCATCATTCTCAATTTTCTTCCATCTTCATTAATAATCCTTCTTCAGCATTTCTACGCTTATGACATTGTCTCTGTCTTTCATTAGTCTTTCCGCGTATCAAACTCAGTTTTTCTGCTTCTAATGCCTTTTTCTTTTCTCTGCAACATCGTTGACGTTGAGCATCTTTTCCTTCCTTTTTTTCTTCTTGATCACCTTCTCTTCTTGTCTCTTCATCGATATCCTTTGAATGTTCACTCATATAGGGCAATGAAAAAAATTATTATTGTTATTATTCTCACTAATCTCAATGAGTTATTCTCTTTCTATTCTCAATATTTACTCTCAATCGATCCTTTCATTTCAATTATGAATTGTTTATGATTAAATACCAAGAATACAAACTTTTACTTACACATGAATCGTTCCTGAAGAAATGTGGATGATACAATCAAGGTCTTGAAGATATTAAGGACAGTTGACATTCACTCTAATATCCTAGTAACTGTCACATTCTTTTTACCACAGTACACTCGAACAAACCAGTTATCCAGAATATTCAAATTCACCATAACCTGATAGAATCAACACTTCATTCTCCTGACAACTTCACGGATGATAACGATCTTCTAATCGATTCATAATACTAATTTATTGACTGGCTCTGAAGCTGATATTATTGCCTAAACAGGTGAAATCCATCATCCGTTAGATGAATTCTTATCAAAGCGAGATTTGAATAGACAAACCGAGTATAAACCTATTTCTTCGAATGGAAAAAAGAGACAACAATCTCCAATAAATTGATGAAAATTTAATTGAATTGGAATGACCTCAACCATGTTGTCGAATAGTAAAGACCCTTCATAATGATATAAAAATGGTTCTATTCACTTTGTAATGATTTTTCCGTAGTCTCAACAAATACTCAATAAGCCCTAACCCAAAATTCTCGATTATCCTAACACGGCTAAATCATTACCTTCGGTCTCGCGATCAACCAAACCTGAAACACCAAAAACTCAACAACAAAACAACTCCCGGAACGGTCAGCAGCTCATCCAACCTTGCTTCGTGTATTTAGGGCGCCAGCAGATTTTTAGCAACGCGGAATCGACGAACCGCAACCCATTGCCTTAAACTAAATACTAACTATCCCCGAAATTCGAAAAAAGAGACACAACAAAACACAGAAGCTATAACTCAGGGATGGTAATCACGAGAGTACGGGATTTACTCGGCTGCTCAGTGTGCGGGTCGTGGAGAGAGGGGTGGATTCGTGGACAGGAAAATCAATAAACAAAAAAAAAACAATCCTCCATTGAGAACTCAAAATCCAATATCTTAATTCTAGATAGATCGAGGGTAGGTAAAATCCAATGATCAAACGTAATTATACTGACATGTTCCCCTATTGCCCATATTTTACACAATTTTCGATTTTGCAATTACAAATTTTATTCAATTTTGACTTGACATAATTTCAATAGGGGATGAATAATCCCACGGACTCGAAAAACTAAAGAAATAATTTTACTATAGAAAAAGGAATGATCCCAACTAAAAGTTAACAGAGAGATAGGCAAAGGTATTATCCATGCGGTGCGCATGAATTTGAGAGAGAGAGGACGCGTGGAGGTAGCGGGAGAGCGAAAGAGATAGAGCGAGGTAGCTACACGAATGTGAGAGGGAGCCACCGAAAATGTACGAAATTTTCCCTAATTTTTCCTAATTATTCGCATTTTCAATTTCGGAGGGCCTTTTTTCATTTATTTTCAGTCATTTGGTCGTCTCTAAGACGCAATTAGTGGGTTATCCCCCCCTGAAAATGATCCAAAAAGAGAGCGAGGGAACTTGGATGCTTGCCACGTGGCTATCCCACCGGAAGGGTGGGTTTCAAACCGGTAGTGGAGGTTTGCTCCCTTGAAATCGGCCGATTTTGGTGTCAAATGACTCAGAATCAGATAGGGAGCCAATTAATTAACCTTAGAGAGTAGAAATTGAGTTCATTTATTGTGGATTCCAACCATAAACTTTTAAGGTAACAATCAAGATAGCGTCCCCATGCCCAACCGGAATTCCACAAATAACGAACATTCAAGGTAGCATAGAACGCGTAGAAATCACATAAAAGATATTTCACACCGTCTGATTTTTCTCCTAAAACTCTTAGGAGAAGACGAGACTGCGGAAAGATAGGTAGAAAGTAGCAATTTTTAACGAAAATAAGCGAATCTAGAGAGCAAGCAGACAGGTAGCCAGAGAGCAGATAGCACGTGGCATCGACCGCCGTAGCGAGACGCCTAAAATCAGTAATTTTTACCATAATCCCTACTTCAGGTAGCATGATTAACATTTAGGTAAATTCAGGTAGCTTCCAGGGAGCATTTGGGTTCGTTTGAAGGGTTTTCTACCCTTCAAACCATGAGTGTCGATGTTGGCGTCATTCCGAGATGTAGCGACGCCATCCCCCGCGGTNATAATTGGGCGCGAAATAATTAAATATTTGAATTTTCCACTGAATGGGAATATTGACTTTATAGTACATTAGAGTACAAGGGCACAAATTTCGTTTTCAACGAATTTGTAGTTTACAGGCCGAGCCGAAGGCGAGGTCTGTACACACATTCGTTGAAAACGTAATTTATTACCGAGTGCTCTATGCACTCTATGCACGGCGAGACATAAATTATTTTTATGGGCTGCGACAAAATTTCTGGAACTAAAAAAAATGAAAACGGAAATGTTTGAGCCGGTCTTCGCTCTATCTATGCCTGAATAAGGTAGCTTATCTGCCGAGGGTACTCTCCGGAGAGTAATTAGAACTTTACGAACACTTAACTAAACTCAAAACAAAAGGGCAATTCGCATGGGCAACTGGGTTCTTGTCCCTACGACCTTCCACCTGCAAAGCCCTAATACTCCCACGACTAAGGGAGCGCGGATATTTCGATCCGACCTATGTACTCACTCGATCAATAAACCAGAAGGGTTACAAAAAATCACTGGGTAGCACATTATCTTGGCCAAGTTATCCACTGTGATTTTTTTGGCCCTAAATCGAATTTACATAAATTATCTCCAAACTAACAAAACTGACTGGACAAAAATATCTGCAAAATATCTGGTTTATTTTACGAAGTTATTTAATGAATATTTTTCTAAAATGTTTGCGAATCCATTCACGCGATAGGTAACCAGTTTAAGTAATTTTTCCGGACTTAAGGTAGCTCTGAAGTAGAGTGAAGGTAGCAGGTAGCTCAGGTTTCCGATATCGGATTTTATGGTAAACCGTATGTAGCGGCCTTACCGAATCCGAGTTCCTCTCTCTCTCTCTCTGTCTCGTTTAATTTATAAATACCCTGAAGTGATACAGGTGACGAAATGGGCTGGAATTTCGTCACATCTTGACCAATAGTTGAGGCAAAATCCAAGCGCAGTTGAATTTAGTATAAACATCATAAAATAGAATTTTTGGATAAAAACTGTCATAAGTTGATGAAAATTTGCCTTCATTAAATAATTCAGGGGTTAATTTCAAGGTAATTTCATATATTTCCACTTGAGTATAAGACATATCTACCGATTTGAGCAGAAAATGAAAAAATCTCTTCATTATAAAAAGAAAAACATGGCAATTTTCAAAACGTGACATGCTAAAATCGCCACATTATCGCTTATAACGATTGATCTAGTGAATGGAATGGATAATATGAGGTATTACTTTAAAGAACTCAATGAAATCTACAAATTGACATATAATATATACTGATTGGTCAAGTTCAAAGCCTCCATACATGGCAAAAAGCGTCATTTTTGGCGTGTGACATAAGAGAAAAAATTAAACAATCTGCTATAACTTGATGAGAATTCAATTGAATCATAATTACCATGCACCATTTCGAAGAATAATAAATACCCTTCAAAATGATATATGAAAACCCGACTGTGTGGCGCACTTGGTAGCAGTATGAGATTCACAACCTCAAGCTCCCAGGTTCGAGCCCCGGCCGGGCCAAAATTCCACACCAATTTTTCAGCACAATTTTCCACATAATATTCAACTGAAAATTCGACACAATTTTCAAACCGAATATTCCACGGAATTTTCAACTGAAAAATCCACTCCACATTCAACATTCCCTGGCTGAAGGCCCTCGGGCGATGGCCGCGTTGGCGAGTTAACCCTTGCAACGAAAAACCGGTGAAATTTGAAATTTTTTGATATATGAATGGTTTGATTTACTTGACCAATAGTTATAGAAACACCCAAACTAAGCAGAATTCACAAAAAACATGACAAAAATAAATTTCATCACAAAAATCCGCATAAGTAAATGAAAATTTGCCTGAATCTAATAATTTCGGTGTCAATTTTAAGGTAATTTAATGCATTTTCATCCAAGGAGAAGATATCTACACAGATTTGACCATAAACCGAGCAAATCTCATTATTATGAGAAAAAAGATGGCCATTTTCAAAACGTGACAGGCTAAAATCGCCATATTATCGCTCATAGCTATTGATCTAGTGGATGAAATGGCTAATATGAGGTATCAATTTGAAGATCTCGATGAGCCCTACAAAGTGACGTGTGACGTGTCCCCGATGGTCAAGACTAAAGCATCAATAAATGGCAAAAAGTGTCATTTTTGGGAAGTGACATAACGTGAAAAATGGAAACAATCTCCAATAACTTGATGGAAATTCCTTCAAATGGGATTTATCATACACCAAATGACAAATTCTCTTCAAAATGATATATGGATAGTCCGGCCTAGTCCACTTGGGAGCATCGAAACATCCAACCAAAGTTAATTTTTCAAGTGAACTGTAAACATTAATTTTTCGTCTAAAAGGGTCATAACTAGATGAAAAATAATCAGAATTGGATGAGTCAGGTATCATTTTGAAGCTTATTTTATAAGCTTTCCAATGAGTATACTACATTAAGGTTCATGGAAGGGAGAGATGGGCTTAAGCCTAGAAAACTTTGAAAAAGCCTGGCGATCATCACCGATTTTTTACTGATTGATTTTCAATCATCAAATCGGTTCCAAACTTATTAAGTTCAATATCTCACCGCGAAATGCGATGGTTGGAACCTTCCTTATTATAGAAACGAATTCTCCCATTCTAATGACTGGGTGAGAGAAAAGGGGAGTGGAGCGAGTAGTAAGTGCATGCAACATTCATATATTGGTAATTGACGTGACCTTGACTTGACCTTGACTTGACCTTGACTTGACCTTGACTTGACCT
>NW_021681624.1:14229-15499 GCF_001412515.2 Diachasma alloeum
CCCCTCCCGCACAGCGAAGTCTGCACTTTCCTCCCGCCGGGGCGAAAAAAATATGCCAGGGAGAATATATCTCATGGAAAAAAAGGCCCTAAGAAAACAATCCCACAGAAAAAAGACAAAATTGTGGCCCTTGTGGCCTTCTTCTAACCCCTTTATGACCCCTTTGTAATCCTTTTATGATCTTTTTGTGACCCCTTTGTAATCTCTTCATGACCCTTGTGACCCTTCGTGACACTTCGTGACCCTTCCAATTTGGTCATAATAATATTTTTAAGTCTTTTGTTTCTTTTCCCTTCGGCTTTTTTTTTCCGTCGGCTTTTTTCTCCGAATCTGTTTTTTCCCGTCGTTTTCTTCCAAATCAGTTTTGTCCTAGAATCGAAAAAAGGATGCGGAAAAAAGACCCTTGTGATTCCCTGTGATCCCTGTGACCTATNTTGTGATCCCTGTGATCTATTGTCTCCAGTTTTTTTTTCATCAATTTTTGAATCACACTGTTTGTTTTCTCAAGCAATGACACATATCGATAATGAGCCATAATTAATCAACAAACATTGTACGTCTCGAAAAACTTATGATAGCATGGTCACTTTGATAACAGCATCTACAAATTTACAGGGTTACTAAAGTGACCAGCTCGTGTATTATATTGTCATTAAAATGACCACCTTATGGAGCACATGATAAATATATGAAGTAGTCATTTTGGCAACTGTATATAGAAACGAACAATGTTACTGATCAAACCACATCATGAAAAATTTAGATATACTTAAAATGGCATGTGACATGGACATTTTGGTAACTCTCTATATTTGTGCATGTCGTTATCAAAGTGATCATTCTGCATAGAATGTATATGAGGTATTCCATGCCAACTTTTTAAAAAAAAAGCACTCTCAATTTTTTCCAAATTTTTTCCATCAATGGTTAATTTTTTAATTAATTTTAAACTTGGAATAAAACGCCACCTGATAAAATTGTGGAAAAATCTACAAAATTAAAAAAAAATATATCTACTATTTTCAAGTTAATTTCAAGATGGACAAATACATAGGAAGCTCCAAAGAGAATAGACCTGAGTAGAGGCCCGGATCGAGGGGTTTGACTGACNGACAGTGACAGGTTCTGAGGGGGACTTTTGTCCTCCTTGTACTCAATGTTTACTTTATGTTTTTCAGTTGATTTATTCGCCGACTAATTAATATTAAGGGATGAAACAAAGACTGTTCAATGGAGAATTAAATTCCCCATCCATAAACCCCCGTTTCAT
>NW_021681624.1:15672-16023 GCF_001412515.2 Diachasma alloeum
TTCTCCCCTCCTGATTAACAATAAGGAATGAAACCAATGCTCTTCGATGGAGAATTAAATTCCCCATCCATCAACCCCCGTTTCATCTCTTAATCTCTGTAATAAAAAAATAAAAACTGCGACGAAAGTCGCGGCGCTATGAAAAACCTAATGGTTTCTCGGCGCAGTGACTCCCGACAACTCGCCCGCTAATTAAAAAATCGTATCTCTGCTCCTAATTAACATTAAGGAATGAAACCAATGCTGTTCGATGGAGAATTAAATTTCACATCCTTCAACCCCCCTTTCATTCCTTAATCTCTGTAATAACCAATAAAATATTGCGACGAAAGTCGCGGCGCTATGAAAAAC
>NW_021681624.1:16305-17087 GCF_001412515.2 Diachasma alloeum
CGATGGAAAATTAAATTCCCCATCCTGCAACGCCCGTTTCATTCCTTAATCTCTGTAATAAAAAAATAAAAACTGCGACGAAAGTCGCGGCGCTATGAAAAACCTAATGGTTTCTCGGCGCAGAGCGCGTCCCCATTAGGTCGCCCGCTAATTAAAAAATCGTCTCTTTCCTCCTAATTAATATTAAGGAATGAAACGGGGGTTGAAGGATGGGGAATTCAATTCTCCATCGAACAGCATTGATTTCATTCCTTAATCTCTGTAATAAAAAAATAAAAACTGCGACGAAAGTCGCGGCGCTATGAAAAACCTAATGGTTTCTCGGCGCAGAGCGCGTCCCCATTAGGTCGCCCGCTAATTAAAAAATCGTCTCTTTCCTCCTAATTAATATTAAGGAATGAAACCAATGCTGTTCGATGGAGAATTAAATTCCCCATCCTTCAATCTCCGTATCATACCTTAATCTCTCTAATGAAAAAATTAAAACTGCGACGAAACTCGCGGCGCTATGAAAAACCTAATGGTTTCTCGGCGCAGTGACTCCCGACAACTCGCCCGCTAATTCAAAAATCGTATCTCTGCTCCTAATTAACATTAAGGAATGAAACCAATGCTGTTCGATGGAGAATTAAATTTCCCATCCTTGAACCCCCCTTTCATTCTTTAATCTCTGTAATAACCAATAAAACTGCGACGAAAGTCGCGGCGCTATAAAAAAATCAATGGTTTCTCGGCGCAGAGCGCGTCCCCATTAGGTCGCCCGCTAATTAAAAAATCGTCTC
>NW_021681624.1:23557-23771 GCF_001412515.2 Diachasma alloeum
TGCGACGAAAGTCGCGGCGCTATGAAAAACTCGATGGTTTCTCGGCGCAGTGACTCCCGACAACTCGCCCGCTAATTAAAAAATCGTATCTCTGCTCCTAATCAACATTAAGGAATGAAATCATTGCTGTTGGATGGAGAATTAAATTCCCCATCCTTTAACCCGCGTTTCATTCCTTAATCTCTGTAATAAAAAAAAAATACTGCGACGAAAT
>NW_021681625.1:0-1098 GCF_001412515.2 Diachasma alloeum
GATGAAAAAAAGGCTGTTTGACGGAGAACTAAATTACCTATCAATTAACTTTCATCCCTTAATCTCTGTAATAAATGGAAGAAACTGTAATGAAAATCACAACGCAGTAAGAAAAATAATTGTCTCGCGGCGCACAGTGACTCCCGGTAATTAAAAATTCACCTCTCCCCTCCTAATTGAGTTTAAGGGATGAAAAAAGGGCAATTCGACGGAGAATGAAATTCCCCATCAATTAACCCTCTTTCATCCCTTAATCTCTGTAACAAAAAAATTAAAACTGCCATGAAAGTCATGGGCCAGTAAGAAAAATAATTTTTTTCGCGGCGCACACTGACTTTTCACCATACGCCCGCGAATTAAAAATTCACCTCTCCCCTCCTAATTGAGATTAAGGGATGAAAAAACGGCAGTTCGACGGAGAATTAAATTAAAAACCCTCTTTCATCCCTTAATCTCTATAACAAAAAAATAAAAAGTGCCATGAAACTCAGGGGCAAGTAAGAAAAATGATTCTTTGGCAGCGCACACCGACTTTTCAGTATTCGCCTGCGAATTAAAAATTCACCTCTCCCCTCCTAATTGAGATTAAGGGATGAAAAAAGGGCAATTCGACGGAGAATGAAATTCCCCAACAATTAACCCTCTCTCATCACTTCATCTCTGTAAGAAAAAAATAAAAACTGCCATGAAAGTCATGGGCCAGTGAGAAAAATAATAGTTTCGCGGCGCACAGTGACTCCCGGTAATTAAAAATTCACCTCTCCCCTCCTAATTGAGGTTAAGGGATGAAAAAAGGGCAATTCGACGGAGAATGAAATTCCCCAACAATTAACCCTCTTTCATCCCTTAATCTCTGTAACGAAAAAATAAAAACTGCCATGAAAGTCATGGGCCAGTGAGAAAAATAATAGTTTCGCGGCGCACAGTGACTCCCGGTAATTAAAAATTTACCTCTCCCCTCCTAATTGAGGTTAAGGGATGAAAAAAAGACAGCTGGACGGAGAATGTAATTCTCCATTAATTAACCCTCTTTCATCCCTTAAACTTTGTAACAAAAAATATAAACTGCCATGAAACTCAGGGGCCAGTAAGAAAAAT
>NW_021681625.1:1275-1603 GCF_001412515.2 Diachasma alloeum
CCCTCCTAATTGAGATTAAGGGATGAAAAAAAGGCAATTCGACGGAGAATTAAATTCTCCATTAATTAACCCTCTTTCATCCCTTAAACTTTGTAACAAAAAATATAAACTCCCATGAAACTCAGGGGCCAGTAAGAAAAATGATTGTTTGGCAGCGCACACCGAACTTTCAGTATTCGCCTGCGATTTAAAAATTCACCTCTCCCCTCCTAATTGAGATTAAGGGATGAAAAAATGGGCAGTTCGACGGAGAATTAAATTCCCCATCAATAAACCCACTTTCATCCCTTAATCTCTGTAACGAAAAAATAAAAACTGCCATGAAAAT
>NW_021681625.1:1893-2815 GCF_001412515.2 Diachasma alloeum
AAAAACTACCGACGGTAGTGGCCGTGCGGTTAGAGTGCTAGACTCGTATGCCAATGATCCGGGTTCGCTTCCCGGCACCGGCAGTCAAAATTTATAGTGCTCGAATCTCACAGTTTCACTGCCGAGCGGTGGTCCCGTCAAAAAGGACGACTGTACCAGGGCAGGTTTTTCCCTCGAATGAGATTTTCCCTCCCTTCGGCAAATGCGGTACAGGGGGTTGAGGGGGGTGGGAAGGGAACAACTCGTAAAGACACGAAAGGGTATACGAGAAGAAAAAAATTTGAAATTTAACAATAAAAACTGCCATCAAACTCATGGGCCAGTAAGAAAAATCATTGTTTCGCGGCGCACGGTGACTTTTCACTATTCGCCCGCGAATTAAAAATTCNTCGCTTCCCGGCACCGGCAGTCAAAATTTATAGTGCTCGAATCTCACAGTTTCACTGCCGAGCGGTGGTCCCGTCAAAAAGGACGACTGTACCAGGGCAGGTTTTTCCCTCGAATGAGATTTTCCCTCCCTTCGGCAAATGCGGTACAGGAGGCTGAGGGGGGTGGGAAGGAAACAACTCGTAAAGACACAAAAGGGTATATGAGAAGAAAAAAATTTGAAATTTAGCAATAAAAACTGCCATCAAACTCATGGGCCAGTAAGAAAAATCATTGTTTCGCGGCACACGGTGACTTTTCACTATTGGCCCGCAAATTAAAAATTCGCTTCTGCCCTCCTAATTGAAATTAAGGGATGAAAAAAGGGCAGTTGATGGGGAATTTAATTCTCCGTCGCACTGCCGTTTTTTCATCTCTTAATCTCAATTCGGAGGGGGGAGGTGACTTTTTAATTACCGAGCGAATGGTGAAAAGTTAGTGTGCGCTGCGAAAGAATTATGTTTCTTACTGGCCCCTGAGTTTCATGGCAGTTTAT
>NW_021681625.1:3001-3122 GCF_001412515.2 Diachasma alloeum
TCACTGTGCGCCGCGAGACAATGATTTTTCTTACTACGTTGTAATTTTCATGACAGTTTCTTCCATTTATGGCAGAGATTACGGGATGAAAGAGGGTTAATTGATAGGTAATTTAGTTCTC
>NW_021681626.1:0-4788 GCF_001412515.2 Diachasma alloeum
TATCTCTTTTGACTAAATTGACTACTACTCTCGTTTTCTATCAGAATCTCTTATCCCTTCGACAAATGTAGAATCAGTACTATTGGAGCCTCATGATCGTTGATCGATCGAAACAACCAAAGGGGGTTTTCCAGAGAAATTGAGTCATTTTATTTGTATCGAGTCAGCTAAGTCGTATTAAACATTGTGATTTTCCCCCGCAATCTTGAGTTAATTTTATTTATTTTAGTCAGGACCTAGTCATACTTTAACCTAAGCTTCACCAGTGACCTTCACGCCGTTCTTCGGTCGGAGCTAGCAGGAGACCGTTTCGAAGCTTGGGATTATTTCGGAACCTCTGTTTTTTTGGTTATTCGTTTCATTCCAGTGGTCGTTCTGGTAATAACGACCTGGCGCTCGACTTATTTGCTGTTTCAGGGTGGTCGTACGTCGAAGGGCTACGTAGTGGACTGAGGGTTCCGTGAACCTTAGGAAATTACGTCACAATACATACATATTTATATAAATTTTAAAGGCATAGAATGATTGTAATTGATTTTTTCCAGGTGGTAATTATTTCAATAATTCACTCATGAGTTGGAAATCATAAACAGCATTTAATGGGGAATTTTTCATTACAGATATCAATAATAATCGAAATCAATCGTTTCGAACTCATCATCGCCGTCATCTTCATCTCTTTCTTCTTCGTTTTCTTCTTCCTCTTCATCATCGGAATCATATCTGTAGATGTTTTCTCTCCGAACAGGCTGAATTTCTTCATCTGTGTCAGCTTCAACATCTGTCTCCTCCTCTGCCGGTTCATCGGAATTCGCGACAGGTTGATTCAGACAATTATCATCATCATCATCACAGTATTTGCATAGTTGACTGCAATTTAGCCCAGCTTTTTTGCAAACACATACAGCCGTGTTGCACTTACTCCTCGCACATTTACAAGATACCTGAAAATTATTTTCTATATTTTCATAATACAAAACGATTCAGAATAGTAGTACAAAAAAAAATCTGATGGATATGAGGCGAAGCCGAGAACTGTAATCACATGAGTCAGAATAGATATTTTCCGGACTGGTACGATGGGGCCGAAGGCGAGGACTGGCCAACCACACGAGTAAAAAAACCCCATCGCACCAGTCCGGGACAAGATTTTTATGTAGTGATTTTGACTTTTCCGAGTTTGGGAAGTATGAAATACCAATTTCCAGCCGAGGACAGGTGAGGGGCAATACAAGACAAGTTTTTTGGGCCTAGCGGTGAACGTCATCTTGCTTCACACTGTCAGTAAATCGCGTTTGACGATCACGAAGTGTCCGTAAAACCGCAATTTTACTGTGAGTGTGACGAAAATTGTTTTATCAGATGAGTGAGATAAATTCGATGGGTGAGATGAGTGAGATAAATTCGATGGGTGAGATGAGTGAGAAGAGTGCAATGGGTCATACGAGTGAGAAGAGTCCGATGAGTTAGATGAGTGAAATGAGTGAAGAAAAGCTCATTTCCATTCGAATTGTCCATAACTCAACTTACCATAGCAAGCAAATCATCTGGAGCAGCGTTTTGAGTCGTTTTTTTTGGTACCAAAACGTTGTTCAACATTTTTGGCCGTTCCCAACCCCATTGTAGCGGGTCCAGTTTGTGAAGTAGCCATTGCTGTACTTGGAAGTAAACCCTCTTCACATGCTCCATCAGAGCTGCTTGTGTAGGTGGGAGGGTAGTGAGTACGTCTTTCTTGGCACCGGCTATTGAGGAGATAAACATTTTGTATCTCAATTCATTAATGGGCAGTAGGGCGTCTTCATCTTTCACGTATAGACGTTTCACTATGTTCTCTGCAACTGGGTAAAGTTCATCAAGCGTACGGTCTTGATTATAAAAGACTGATATCGATTGACAAATACTTTCATTCTTCTGTAATAATGTCATGACAGTTTTTTTCCCTTTTCCAAATAGGGCACTCGTTGAATCACAGCCAACGAGTGCATGAGCGAATAGAATGAAAGGCCTCATATGTTTATGATCCCTGGTTGAATACAGTATTTTCTGCTTCTTCCCGGTGCTGGTAATTTTGTAGAAATAGATGGTTTCGTCGATTGGAGTGAGTCCGATGAGTAGAACGAAGAGATCGACGTCGTTACCAACCACTACAATCGGTTTATCTGTACATTGTCTACCACTTTGCATCTCAATTGCAGTATGGACAATCAATGCATCAGCATCTTCTTCAGCAATTTTAGTGGATATATTCTCACTCGTCAAATATTCAGCGAGTAACTTGACTAATTTGAACTTATTCACTACATTGGAAAGAAATTTGTCTTTTGTTGAGGTGATCATTTTTTCCGGTCCAATGTTAACATCAGCAGCCACGAATTTCTCGTTTCTACGTAACCTCTCATAGGATTTCACCCCTATGACATCATTTTTATAGCCATCAAAAATAATTATAGTATCATCTCGGAAGTATTTCACTATGTACGATCGATACAATTGGAAAATTTCTGAGAACGTTTTCCCATGAGGCCAGGTGATCTGTCTCAGCAGCCAGCCACCATCGATGACGAACTGACAATCAGCTAAAAATGACTGACTCGAAATGGCAGAGCTAAATAAAGTATAGAGTTCTGACTTGGCACTCTTTCTCATCCATCCTTTTTCATCAAAAAGACTCAACGGAACGGGTGAAAGTTCGTAATTCAAAGCTTTTCTTGTCATTTCGGCATTTCCACTGAAAAGAACTGAAATTTTCTGGAATAATAGTTGAGTGTTAATCTTGACGGTTGTATTTTCTGAACTCAAATGAATCCCCTTTGCTGCTGATGTCAGATTCTTCACTTTGAAGGATCTGGATATAGAAACTTTCTCAGGAGTTTTTCCGATCATAGTTGCCATGGATTGCTCACCTTTTTCAAATGCCATGTGGCAATTGATCGAAGGCCCACCAATCACACCAGATGACAACGATACCAATGAGCTACGACTATCGAAAGGATTATGAGAATCTAGCCAGAACATTAATTTCTCAATATCTTGCTCATCACGTGTGATCCTACTCGGCTTGAGATCGACATGTTGTTCACTGTTGGTACTTCTTATTCCACAATATTCCTCTAATTCTTCCATTATCGTGAATGCAGCTGGCATGGCAAGTAGATAACGTGTCACTACACTGGGCGTGACCCCTCTCCCGTGTTTCAAGTCTGTGCCAAAGAATCGATTAAGCGTTTGCTCAATGACCATGTCTCTGGATACTCCCGCCCACGCTTTGTCCGTTCGACGGATAGTAAAATACCCCCCCTTCGTGAAAGCGTCGTACTCCTGAGGATCCATATGCAACTCTAAGTCAGCCATATCCTGAAGATACACCTGAGCAGTTTTTGCATAAGCATGGTGGCCAGCAGCATGGAAAAGTGGTATAGAGTTCCTGACAGATTGCAAATGAAGCTCCCAATCTCCTAATCTTTCGGCCTCGATCATTTGTAATAGAATGACTACAGATTTGAAATACTGAAATCATAATTTACTGGTAGGACCATTCTTTTCGAGGATTCTTAGTTGGTTCTCGAAAGCTTTCGTCATTTCCCTAATTTCTGTCGCAGTGTTACAGTCACCGCGTGTTTTAGACTGCCAATCCTGGAAGAATTCGTGCATGGAATCTTTCCATCTTTGAGGTGCATCGATAGAGCTGCAGATTTTCATTCCCAAAGCTGTGAATGTCAGGATATGCGCCCGTAAGGCTCGCGAAAATGCATGTCCAGTCATCATTTTTTTTACAGATTCTGGTGCGTAAATAACGGACCATAAGTCTTCAAGGCCACTTCCTTGCATCGTGTATCCTATTGCCCCCATCAGTGACATGAGCAAATGAAAAATACCGAGTAGAACAACTACATTTTTCATCGATGAATTTGCCAGGTTTGAAACGACTGTTCTCGTTTTCCAGTACAAAGGTTGATCGAAAGTGAGGAAAGTGGTCTTTTGATTAATATTTTCAGTCTCAGCCTTTGAATGTTTTAGTGCTGTATGGAGAGTTGTTAAATTCGATGGGGGGGCATTTATAAAAGACAAACAGACTATAGAGGATTCTCTTTTACTGAAAGATTCATCATCTGCTAACACTTCTATAAATCCCTTCCACGATGGTAGTTGCACACAATTAAAATATTTTCCCCAAATATACGTTGCATATGTACATGGGATTAATGGAGCTTCACCGAGACGAAGGGAATAGACGGACGAATAAGTGAAATCTTTCATTCCACCCTGATTGGGAGCTTCATATGGAATAATAGGAATTCTTTTTTGAGATGCTACAACTCCTGTTGTAGGCATTTTTTTCAATTTCTTGGAACCTCCTTCATATGAAATATTTTCTGCTGGAGTATAGACTGCGATTCCTCCTAAGCAATGGAATGTTTCACGTCCGTCCAGGGTTGAAACGTTATGATCCGTATTGTCAAATACGAACTGCACGAATGTATTCTCCTCCACATTCATCTTGGGGGGATCCATGATGGTGCTCAACTCGAACAGTTTTATATTATGATAAGTAGCACACACTCCTAATTTAGACAATAGATCAATAACTAATTTTGAGCCAGTTTTTCTATGAATGTATGTACCGATTGCCAGCTGCAAATTTGATATGAACCCTCTGGGGCGAAGCGCTGATACGATGGTATGAGCGATGGAATCCCTTGTACCTCGATTTTCGGCTTCCTTCTCGGGGTCATTTTTGTATAACAACTGTCCGAGGAAAGTCTGTAAATTGGAAGGGATATCTGTCGA